>NC_090071.1:4429870-4492119 GCF_038355195.1 Osmerus mordax
CTTTTACTTACTAAATGTTTGTGCGTGCGTGTGTGTTTTCGCATGTGTTATGCTGCCATCTGGACTGTATCATAAGAGCTAATTTCATATGACATAAATAATTCACACCCCACTTAGAAACACACACAAACACACACACACAGTCAACAGACTCAGCTCAGGGCACTCTGTAACAGATATTATTCATGCAACACATGATGCATATGCACACACACACATACACAATTCAGCAGTTTTCTCCTCCAGTAGTATGAACAGACCACCTTCCACTCAGTCTCACAATACTGTCGCCTCCCGTCTCCACACTCGTTTACTTCCCAGGTGGCATGCCACACCTTGATTTAGCTGGTCATCAATGCCTCCAGGCCCAGGCGAGTCTGACCTGGAACAATACAGGTGGTCAGATGGCTGAGCGGTTAGGGAATCGGGCTATTAATCAGTAGGGTTGCCGGTTCGATTTCGGCCGTGCTAAATGACGTTGTGTCCCTGGGCAAGGCACTGCACCCTACTTGCCTCGGGGGAATGTCCTTGTACTTACTGTAAGTCGCTCTGGATAAGAGCGTCTGCTAAATGACTAAATGTAAACCTCTGAACCCTCAGGTACATCCGGACACTGTACCTGGGGATCCAGTCCCGGAGGCAGCGGCAGCACCAGCGGCGCTGGTACTGGGCCATGATGTTCGAGTACGCAGACGTGAACATGCTGCGTCTGCTGGAGACCTTCCTGGAGAGCGCCCCTCAGCTGGTGCTGCAGCTGTGCATCATGATCCAGGAGAACAAGGCAGAGACGCTGCAGTGTGGGTTAACACACGCATGATGTACACTCACACACACTCATACTGTACACACACACACATACTGTACACACACACATGCACTCATACTGTACACACACACACTCATACTGTACACACACACTTACACACATGCATACATACATGGTCATGCACGTACACACACACTCACAAACACACACATGCACACCTATGTTTGTAAAAACAGATATATACGTAGTATAACGTAAATTCTATGCATGCAGGCACATTCACCCTCCCCATACAAGCACATACACACTCATTCATACAGTACACACAGTATGTACAAGCGAAAAAATAACACGCACACACAATGTGGACCTCCCGCAGAACTCAATCATTAAATTCACACAACCATACATCGACTGACCACCCCCTGGCATCTGTGTATGTGTGTGGATTCTTGTGTGTATTCTTGTGTGTACGTGTGTGTGCCTGTGTACCTATGTGTGTGTGTGTACGCGTGTGTATATACCTAAATGGGTGTTTATGTATGTGATTGCGTGTGTGTGTGTGTGTGTGTGTATGCATGTGTGTGTGTAGGTGTGTCATCTCTGGGCTCGCTGCTGTCTCTGGCCTGGGTGCTGGCCTCCTACCACAAGCTCCTGCGTGACTCCAGGGACGACCAGCGCAGCATGAGCTACCGGGGCGCCCTCCTCCACCTGTGCTGGCGCCTCTTCACCATCTCCTCCCGCGTGCTCTCCCTCGCCCTCTTCGCCTCGCTCTTCCACCTCTACTTCGGCATCTTCGTGGTGCTGCACTGGTGCGCCATGGCCTTCTGGGTGATCCACGGGGGCACAGATTTCTGCATGTCCAAGTGGGAGGAGGTGCTGTTCAACATGGTGGTGGGCGTGGTGTACGTCTTCTGCTGGTTCAACGTGAAGGAAGGGAGGACGCGCTACAGGATGGTGGTGTACTACTCGGTGGTGCTGGCTGAGAACACCATCCTGACCGGCCTGTGGTATGTACTGAGCTGGAGCCTCCATCTGCTGGGTCGGTCTGATCTGTGTGTGGAAGACGAATGTGAATGACAGCTGTGTTTGTGTGAGTAGGTTCTAGGTGTGTGTATGACAGGTGTGTGTGTTTGTGAGTGCCAGGTGTGTGTGTTCCAGGTGTGTCTAACAGGTATGTGTGTGCCCCAGGTATGCATACAGGGACCCTGCGGCGACAGATTCCTACGCCGTCCAGGCGCTGTGCGGCGTTTACCTGACCTTCGCAGGGGGTGTGGCCGTCATGCTCATCTACTACGGCTTCCTCCACCCCGCCCACGCCCACATCCACCCCAGCCCCGCCTCCTCCTGCTGCGCCCAGCTGCTCTGGGGGCTGCCCCTGCCCCCCTCCGCGCCCCCCTCCGCCCCCCCCACCCCGGCTCACCTGGCCAAGTCCCAGACTGAGGACAACGTGGCGGAAACCTGCCTCCCGGTGTTCCAGGTGCGCTCCTCACCCCCCGCCTCCAGGCCCGAAGGGCCCCTCATCAAGATAGACATGCCCAGGAAGCGCTACCCGGCCTGGGATGCCCACTACGTGGACAGGCGCCTGAGGAGGACCATCAACATCCTGCAGTACATTACCCCCGCAGCAGTGGGCATTCGTTACAGAGACGGGCCCCTGCTCTATGAACTACTGCAGTACGAGTCGTCCCTCTGACACACACACACACGTGGAACACATACACTGACACATACTCACTTGTGTAACACATACACTGACACATACTCATACTCATAACACACACACACTTGTGTAACACATACACTGACACACACACACACACAAACCCATACTCACTCTGACCTCTGACCTCACTCTGGCCATGACTCAGCGTGCTTCTACAAAGAGATGTCTTCAATCTCTCCTTTTCTCTTTTTAAATCTATTTATCTCTCCCTGATCTTCCTCATCTTAATTTCTTTCCGCACTCCCCTGTGAAAAAAATGGAGTGTGAGTTTCCTCCCAGTGAGGACAGCATGTCACTGCTTACACCTTACCTTATTCACCAGTTTAGATCACTACAAAAAAGATAACATTTAAGAAAAAATCGATTTGATACAAACGTTAGGTGGAACACTGTCTCTAGTTTAGCCAAGTGGGAGTGTATATATTTTCTATGTACAGATGATGTTGTTTTTGTACTTGTGTGTTGTGACTGGACTGGGTTGTGTCTGTAGTAGAGTCTCTGTTGTTTTGTTTGTCTGTTTGGGAGGTTGACCAATCACAGCTGCGTATGCTGGGACCATCTGGTTTCTCACGTTTTCATGTGGCTGAAAATGTTGGTGATGGAAAGGAAGAAAGAGATATCAGGGCATAGAGAAGTACGAATGGAAAAAAGAGAAAATGGAGTCAAAGAGAATGTAGACAGAAAGTCACACAGTGGTCCCCCTGCTTGCTGTAGGTGGTAATGCAAGTTCACAAAGTTGCTCCACTCAATGGGTTTGTTGCAGGAACGAATCCTCTCAATACAGTAGAATCAAGGCTGTACTTTATTTCAAAGCAGTTGTTCTCAAGTTCCAAGTGAAGCACAATTCTCCTTCTGCTGTAGTGAGGTCATGTGTTAGATACTGTCAGAGGATCCACTGAGAAAGCACAGAGACACAGGGACAGGATTGAACAGTTACTGTAAGTAGTATAAGACCATCCAATTCAAATAAGTTCCCATGGTCTAATGTGTGTGTGTAGGTGTGTGTGTTTGTATTTGTGTGAATGTGTGTGTGTGTGTATTGGAGAGATATTCTCCCACAAGTCCCTGCTGTGACTAGACAGAATTCGGGGAGTTTTAGTTAGCTATCTATCATACGCGAGAAGTAGCACAATTTATTTGCTGGAATAAATTTGGTCTAATCAGTGCCAAGTTTAGAGTAACACTCGCAATGCATGATTCCCCTGGAGAGGGGAGAATCATTATGTTAGGTGAACAAAACAGATGCGATGCAGTATGACTAACACATCAGTTTTTAACATACTGTCACCTCTACTCTGAGTTTAGGTATTCACTATTATTGTTATTTGTATTCTTATTTGCTTTGATCTGACCAATTGTGTTCCAGTATAGTCCTATAGGCTTCCCCCGCAAACCCTGAATCCTCCCACCCCCGTTCCTTCTCACCAATCAAAGAAGCAATTTCGCCAAGAACCAATCAAATGGAGATCACACCTCCCACACACTCCCACACACACACAAACACACACACACACACACACACACACACACACACACAAACAGTGACAGTAGATTCATGGGTATCCCATTAGTTTGGTGGGAAACAGAAGATACTTCACAAATAGTGAACTTCCAATGGTGCAAAAACACACTACAGGCCCACACAAACGGGTCAGTAGTCAACATACTTGGAATTCATATGGTGCAATAAGAACAACTTGCCTCTGGTCTTTAGATCTCTATGGTGCAGCCTGGGTGCTGCCTGCTGTACTGACAGACTCAGTCTCACAGAGTTCCACCCAGGTGTTTGGACAGGCTGCTTGTTCTGCTCGCAGACTGGAAGCTATGCAAGTCCAAAACAGGGGGACATGCTAACAGACACTAAATGCACATACACACCTTAATAGTATACTGGTGACACACAAGTAGCTCGCACACAAAAGAAGCACACACAGAGATGAAGCGTGCGCAAACAAGAAGCACACACATACAAGGCACACTCAAGCATAAATTAGGCCTAGAAGACACTGTAGTGTTCTCCCCGGAGACAGGACAGGCCAGTCTTCATTAGAGCTCACCCATGCTGTCTATTCTTCACCTTCCTGAATTTGGGAACAATATTCACATGGTGCTATGGGCGGGCGTTTAAGAAAGATGGTTTTTAGGATTGTGTTGAAAGTTGTGGTTATTTGACATGTATACTGCCAAATATGCACCATGCTGACTGTTCTTCTGAACAAAAGGAACATCCAAACTGTTATGGAATTTTGGAATATTATGCTTCAAAGCACGGTCTGAGTTGAGCTCAAACGGTGTTGCTTTACAGTTATGTAATGATCTGTGTGTGTATGTATGTACTGTATGTATGTATGTATGTATGTATGTATGTATGTATGTATGTATGTATGTATGTATGTATGTATGTATGTATGTATGTATGTACTGTATGTATGTATGTATGTACGTGTTTGTGTGTGTATTATACATACTATTAGCATGTGGGAAGGTGTGAAAAGATAAATGTTAATGTTAAAATCAAATATGTAGAACTACATTTAATGAGGGTGTATTGAAATAAATGTACAATATTAACTCGGACCCCTAACCCTTGACCCCTTACCCCTTCACCTCAAGGTGCTCCAGCCAGTCCAAGCAGAGGCCAGAATACTGTCTCAACGCCATGCAAGGCTACAGTCACACTGTATTGACCCCTTCAGTATACTGTAAACACAATATTGTACAGCTATGAATTCACAACTATGCAAGCGCAGTAGAATTAGTGCTGAGGAGTTGGTCAGTGCTGGACCTGGATGGATCTGCCAAACTGTTTGCCGCCTCACATTTGTTCTTTTTCTGTTGTTCTCAAGAGCACACAGTGTAAAGTACAAAATAACGGAAAATTGCAATTGATATTCATGCCAGGATTTTGTTTGGTTTGACCTCTTTGTTAGTTATATTTTTCAACTGTACATTTTGTTTTCTAAATTGTTTTGCATACCGTGACATTTTATTTTGTACGATATTTTGGTTTGTTTGTTATATGTCATCAATCTTTTTCATATAGATATAGATGTACATATTTGTTCTGCTTTTCCCCACCTGTGTGGCCTGCTGTCCTGTGTCATGGTGGTGTTAAGCAGGCAGCAGCAGAAGGCCCTAGAGAAAGCTCCGCTTTGCTCAGACAAACACCCATCTGGATGGATGAAAATAGGATTTGATTCTGAATGTTAAAATCCTTCGTTCACGCTTATGTTTTTGTTTCTTTATAGTATCTGGAATGTTTAAATATCAGGGTTTGTTGACGAATGTGAATCTTGCAGCACTGAAGGGTGTGTGTGTGTGTGGGTGTGTGCGTGTGTCAGAAATCACACACGGAGAAACAGTAAACGTAATTGTTTAGCCAAAGTTTCAAGCGCTTGGTCCTGAGGCTTGGCGGTGTTGTTGCAGGTTACCAGATATTATCTAGTTTTGTAGATCTGGAGGCAAATCGCCCCACTCTGTGGACAAAGCTGTCAAATTGATCAGTCACTATAAGCACAGTACAGGGTCAAACTAACCCCATATGGATGTATTTTAGGCGTATTATAATATACATAAAAAGCGATGTTTTTATTTTGTCAAGAATAATATTTTTTTTCTACTATTGATGTGTTTGCTGTTTCATGATTCCACTGCTTGAAAAAGTAGCTTTAGACATTTTGATGTGAAATGTAACTTATTTTGTCTTTTCTTGTGATTGGCATTTGGGCTGTGAATACCTTTTCTGGTAGTCTTGTTCTGTTGATTCACTTAGATGGGTTTGCTTAGGTGGGATCTCTCTGATATAATAAATAAATGTTCCTATATTCTTCAGAATGTTATAACAGAATAAGATTACTGTTCGGAGAATGTGTTTCGTAGAAGTCTGTGCCATTGTGATGTCCATGATTATAAGCACACTGGTATTTAGCACATACAACTGCTCAAATATGCTTTCACAACGCCAGGGAAGTTAGCCAGACAATATAACTGACCCATAGTAAAAACTACATCCAGTGTGACTGCAGTGGAGTGAATGTAGTTAAGGACACATTGTACATTAAACATTGACAACATATAACATATTATAGAATCATGATAAAACATTGCATAACAAATTCCCAAGAGGGACAAGTTATCTTGCTAATGAGTTTTAAATTATTTGGCTAACTTCCCATGATGCAGTTAATTGAAACCATGATGACTCATCGGCCAAATCCTCACTCATTCCATTGTAGTGTTGGCTTTGACCTTCTGACCCGGTTCAAATTCTTGAAACATGAAACTCTCCTTTTTTCCACTTAAAAAAATCCCTGAGCTGCCATGGCTGGATGGGACAAGGCTGTGCAGTTTCCTCCTGTCCAATCATGTGACCTCAGACAGGTAACCTCCAGGAGGGAGGGAGGAAAGGGGCAAGTCAAAAGAGGCCTCAATCTCTCTCTCTCTCTTTGTGTAACTTCGTGGTTTGGAATCTGATCCTCCATTCCCATTGGACAATTCTGAATGTACCAGACGCACCAGAACCAATTGGGGAGGAGTGACACTCTTTGCATCCTACGTTTGTCTGTCCTGTGTGTATCCAAGTACAAGACCAGGCCTCTGGAGAGTGTGACGAGATGATAAAATCACACCTGATGCCAATTTTGGGAGATGTGCTATTTTTGTTGTTTACCTCCTGAAAAAGACTATTTATCTGTGACAGTAAACAAAAATACCAGAGAATACAGATATTACAACAGAGATTCTTATTATATATATTAACAGATATTATAAAACATGTACAGTTTAATCTGTTTAAAAGACACAAATGTGAGTATTAATTTCAATTTTATATATTTCCATTTTAATACATTGTAACGTGGTAACCAAGATGAAAATATATATTAAAAAAACTATATAAACAATTTTACAACACGTTTACGAAGTGATTTTCTTCAGCCTGTGTTATAGGATGTATTGTATTAGTACTGTACTATTATTATTATATGTATATTAGGATGAAATGATGAAGGCTGTATCCTTACTAAGGATGTGAGAACTGACCTTGTCAAAAAATAACCACGACATAAAAACAAGCCTGAAGTCTATTTCATATTTATTCAATCATTGTGTTATCTTTCAAATATGGTGTCATATTGTGATGTTTGACACATAGGAAAACACACACCAGATGACTAATGCCTGTTCAGAATCAACCCAGAGGAAGATGGCAGACCAGGTTTTGCATAGTAACAGGACACCCCTGTGATTCAACATGTATGAATATGCTGGCACAGAGAACCAGAACAGGCAGCCAATGTACCATCCCACAAGACTCCCCGCTACACTCTGAGTAAGGTGCCGTATTTTGAACTGGAATATTGTGCATAATAGGGCCATAAAAAAGATGGATGGCAGACAAGAGATGGTCACAGACGGGCTTCTTTGGCACGCACGCACGCACGCACACACACACACACACACACACACACACACACACACACACACACACACACACACACACTTAACCATTGCATTACAAACAAGCCAAAAACACCAGCCACGTGATGAGAGAAGCTCACAGCAATCAATGGAAAATACTGCCTCCATTTAGAGTATCTAACAACTCTCTTGGTAACAGTACCCAGAGCTCACGCAATCTGACAAATACTAAAACCCCCAGTTCTGTTTGGAAAACCATTAACACTAATAGAAACCTCAACAACAGTAAAGAATACCCATTAAAGGCCAACCACCCACAAACACGCTGTATTAATATACTGGTAGAAGATACATTACTGGTGTCCTTAATCTGGACAGACAGTATAGATGTTCAATTAACCATAAACATCTGCTCATTTTCCTTTAATGAACTCTCACTAGACAGTTGTTGCATGAGTCTGGCAACTGTATCTTGATAGTTTTAATATTAACAGTTATTCTGTAGGGAGTAGGGCTGGCCAAATAAAGGGTTAGCGATATTTTCTTAGTTTAAACCCCCCCCCCCCCTCTGACTAGGACTCAGGAGAACAGTTGGGAAACCTGGCTCCCTCTTGTGATAAAACTCAGAAACACAAGGAACATTATTTTCCAAAACAAACAATCCAAAGAAGGATAAACATTAGACACTAGACATTATGAACCTACCTCAGATCTCTGAGCAAAAATGTCTGGATACTAAATAATAGACCTCAAAAACCTACTGGTATGTCTACATTCAATATTATCAATAGTTGTCAACAACGAAAGCAGTAACTATTCAACCCAAATAAATAGCCTCACAAGAACAATGAAATGAAAGCACAAATGGAAGAATTTTGATGTCACATCATTACATCAACAGAAATAAAAGAACATACATACATATACATTTTATCTGGAGTGCATCTCCTAATCATATCATTTTAAATGGCTTTTCTTCAGTAGCATATTCAAGTAATTCAGATGTCTGGTTGGAGGCAAAGTGAGTACCTTCTAGATTGACTCCACATTAAAAGACCCCCCCAAGCGCACACACACACACACACACACACACACCCACCCCTCCCACCCTCCCTCCCTCCACGCATGCAGTAACATACACACACACACACACTTTTTAAAGTGTACAGTCTGCAGCAGGACAGTAACATCAAAGTAGACCATTGTTGCCAAGACTACAGTTGCTAAGACTACCTGTACAGTGCCTACTGAAACAATCCACAGCAGCTCTTAGTTACTGATCAGTCTGGCATACCAGGCAGCCTCTCAGCTCCTCGTGTACATTCCCTTTGCTGAAAACACAACTCTGGGTTCAGGAGGGCAGGGAAGACTGCTGATTAGCTGTTGGGAGCAGAAGGAGATGGGGGATTGGGGATGGAGGGGGGGGGATGGGGGATGGGGGATGGGTGCCCCTCCGGCTACCCCAACAGAGGGTCGTCGTCGTCATCGTCGTCGTCATCCAGCTGGATGCGCTGGAAGGGCCGAGATGCGGAAGGACGAGGCTTGATGAACCGGAACAGACCTGGAGAGGACAGATTCAACACGGAGGACGAAGGAATACATAAATAAATAAATAATAAATCATGTGGCTTGAAAACACACATGCAGCAGCACTGCAGCGTGTAATAAGCTGGAGCTGATGGAGGTGGTGTGGGTGGGGCTGATGGAGGAGGTGATGGAGGAGGGGTGGGGGGGCAGGGTGGAGATGATGGAGGAGGTGTGGGTGGGCAGGGTGGAGGTGATGGAGGAGGTGTGGGTGGGCAGGGTGGAGATGATGGAGGTGTGGGTGGGAAGGGTGGAGGTGATGGAGGGGTGGGTGGGCAGGGTGGAGGTGATGGAGGAGGTGTGGATGGGCAGGGTGGAGGTGATGGAGGTGTGGGTGGATGGGCAGGGTGGAGGTGATGGAGGTGTGGGTGGGTGGGTTGACTCACCAGTCAAGGTGGTGAGCAGCAGCAGGACTCCCACAACGATCCCGATAACCATGATCAGAGACGAGCAGCTCTCCCCAGCCAGCAGGCAGCGGGCCTGGGCTAGGGAGCCGTTGTTGGGCCCTGGGGGGATGGAGAGTAGGTGGCACACCAGAGGGTACACGTCCACGCTCTGTAACATAGGGAGACTGTAACCGCTACGGAAGCCCGGTCCTACAGCCGCCAGGAACGGGTGCATGCTGGGAAGTGTGTTGTCATAGCCATGGTCACCCACTAAAAGAACACAGGAGATAAAGGGTTAAGAAAATGTTTGTGTGCGCGTGTGTGTGTCTGTGCGCACGTGTGTGCCCCTTACATCTTGGTAGCTCTCCTTGCTGGACGATGGTCCAGCCTTCGTCTGCAACCAATATGATTGGCTGGATGTGTTTGTTGTTCCTGTAGTGCAGCTTATCAGGGATGGCTTCCTTTCGGTAGGCGGTCATGTGGGGGTGGCATTTCTTCAGCAGGGAGAAGACAACTCCTGTGTCTAGACACACATACATGTACACAAGCATGCACAGACGTATATTTTTCCCCCTCAACAAGAGCATTTTTCATCACCCATATTCTTACTCAAGCCTTACTGAATTAAGTGGGAAGTGTGTGGGTGTGTGTGTGTGTGTGTGTGTCTCACCAGCTGTGGGTATGAGAGCGGCCACGGGCGTTAGGTCCACCAGAGTGTAGTTGTCTGGGTGGAGACAGGAGTTCAGGCGTATGATGCGTTCGGGGGAACACTGGGCCATGCCGTGGTCACTGGTCACAATCAGGTTGATCCGACCCCACAAGCCCGTGCTGTTCAGCTCTGACATCAGAAGACCCACATTCTCATCCACCTGCGGGTGAACACAGCAGACAGGTATGTGTGCGTGACAGACAGGTATGTGTGCGTGACAGACAGGTATGTGTGCGTGACAGACAGGTATGTGTGCTTGACAGACAGGTAAGTGCGCGCCACAGACAGGTGTGCGCGCCACAGACAGGTGTGCGCGCCACAGACAGGTGTGCGTTCCACAGACAGGTGTGCGTTCCACAGACAGGTGTGCGCGCCACAGACAGGTGTGCGTGCCACAGACAGGTGTGCGTGCCACAGACAGGTGTGCGCGCCACAGACAGGTGTGCGTGCCACAGACAGGTGTGCAGTGTACCTGTTTCAGGGCGTGGGCCATGGCGGTGGTGTTGTCAGGGCCGTACTTGTGTCCTGTCCCATCAGGCTCCTCCCAGTAGAGGGCCGCAAACGACACTCCTTTCTCCTGGACGACAGATGGGATGGAGGGATGGGTAACAGAGACCCAGACACGTAGACATAACGCAAGGCTGTGGTTGCAGCCGAAACAGCAAGATACATCACACCAGTGCTGACCTTCTCATCACCTAGCAACCACTTGACAACAAGGCCCAGGCGTTGCTGAAAGGTCATGGTAGAAGTGTAGTTCTGGAAGTGTGTGGCAGTGCGGTTTCTGATATGTACGTCACAACCAGGCCACATCATCGCCGCCGTCGACAACCCGTAATCCAGCGCGTGGAGCCAGATGGGCTCCGCTTGATTCCACCAGAACGGGTCGCTATCCTGGGAGGGGCTGAATTTCTTGTGGGTCGCCGGGTCATACATGCTGCTGGCCAGAATCCCATGGGACTCCGCATACAGCCCTGTCACCTGGTGGGGTTGGGGTCACGGGGGGTGAAAGGTGACTATTTTGATGGTTGCAGGATAGGGGTGAAAGGGTATAGATGCTGGGCATACTGTACTGGTTGGGGGGGGGTCTTAGGAGTGAAAGGTTAACGATGACCTGTATAAGGGTTGGGGGTTTTAGGGGTGAAAAGGTACAGATGACCTTCATAATAGTTGGGGGATTTAGAGTTGAAAGGTTACCAGACTGTAGTGATTGGGGAAGGTCTTGGTGGTGAAAACATTGGTGAGCTGTTCCACTAGGACACCCTGGGAGTAGAGTTTCTCCAGGTTAGGGAGGGAGAATCTCTTGAGGTAGTCGGCTCGGAAGCCATCAAACGACACCAGAAGCACCGGGGGAGGGGTAGTGCTGTTAACATCAGTTCCTGTCTGTGGCACAGCAGCCAATGAGGAGCAGCCACAAAGGAAGCCCAGCAGGAACCAGAGCAACATCCTGAAAGTGAGACACTGACAGATGAAAGTGTGTGAGAGAGAGAGAAAGGGAGAGATCAAGATCACGTTCGGATAACTTTTTAAACTGTTTTCTTTTCTTTTTTTTGCTTCCAGTTACTATGTCCCGACCTCTCCCTCCAAATGTAATTTCCTAGTTTACTTTTCAATTTGTCTAAACTTAAGAAGTCAGCGAGAAGAGAGAGACCATTGAGGTTTAAAGAGAACCGTGAAATTGGAGTAATCTATATTCGATTAGGTAGCGTCGCAGCTCTGGAAGATCTACAAGATCAGGAAATGACAACTCACTCACTCTCACTGTGGAGGCTACACAATACACACGGAAACATTACGGTCACCTGAGAAGCATGACGATAACCGTTAAATAAATTGATCGTAACGTTTGATAACATAGATAAATGGAGTTGCTTCCTTGACTAACGACGTGACATAGCTCTATAGGTCGCTAGCTACAGCTACCTCAACAACAGATTGCTGGCTAGATTAACTGTATGACTACTCACCGTCTCAACCAATCCTATTAACTTGCATTTGGTGGCCAATATAAGATATCTTTACAGTAACTTTCTAGCTTGAAAGTTACTTGAAAGTCACACTGGCTAGCAATATCATGCAAATGAAGCAGACAACGTCCGCAGTCTTGAAACTTCCTCAAAATAGATGCGCATCAGTTTTTTTTATGTTGAGAATGCTAATAGACGGCTTCGACACCCAATGAGAAAACAAAACAAAAACACACCCACAGCAAAAAGCTTTAGGATTGGTTTAGCCTAATGTACTCAGCCTCCTGAGAGTCTGACAAGACAAGAGATAAAAACTGAACCACCAGACCGAGCTGACAACGTTGAAAATGAAAGTGATAGGATTAGATATAACTTAAATATTTTTTTGGCTTTTAAAGCAATCCTTATAAGAAAATAAGTCGTACTGTGTATACATTGTTACAAAAGACCCTAGCCTGAAAACAGCTTTTTCACATCGAACATCCATCACTTTTAATGAACTATCTACGTCTAGCCTTATAATTCTCCACAGAAAAAGCCTCCATAGCCTCACTGTTTCACTGGTCTCTTTCCTCAGCCTCGTATAACCACATCCGACACACTCTCCTCTGGAGCCTTCACACAGACTCAAGACATTTTCCTGCAGCCTCCTCACAAACCCCATCCTCCACACAGACTCCAGCCTCGACTTGTTCCCCACAGCCCAGCACACTTTTTCTTCATTAAACCAGAGAGACAGACCAATTATAATTAGTTCCCACACAAACTCTGCACCCACACGTACACACACTGTCACACACTCTCACAAACACCCCACATGGATACACACACTTTAAAACCCATACACACACAGCACAAAGGTACATCACAGTGTAAGTGTTTGTGTGTGTTCATAGGATAGGGGTTACAGTGTTTTCTAAATATAACTTGGACTTATTGGAATGCACCCCTGGTGATTCAGGCCTAGGAGGACTGGGGACGATTCCAGTAGCATTGCCGTGTAAATTCCCAGTGTGAGAGTGTAAGGTGTGTGTGTGTTCCTGTCTGCAGTGCTGGATAACTGTCGTGGGTGGGGGCTTTGAAGGCTCCTATTGAAATAACATTTGCAGTGTGCTGCAGTTCACAAGGAGAGGAAAAAGGGAGCAGTGAAAAATATGAGAATGCACCCCTCATCTCTTCCACACGCACACACACACACACACGCCCTCCCTCTCTCCCGGGCTATTTTCGACCTGCACCCTCACACTGTCAGCTGGGCCGTGAGTACAAATGCAAACCTCCAGGACAGGACCAACACACACACACACACACCCCGATGCAAGAAAGTAGAGGCAGAGATAGAGAGTTGAGAAATTGGACTAAATACAGATCCCACAGAGTACGACAGCAAGCTGTAAACAGAGACAGATCATGCACACACCTCTGCAGAGGGCAGGCTATAGAGACTAAACAGAAGGTTTGCCCATCTGGGTGAGTATTGAAGATGACAGACACTGCCAATGAGGATGAGAAGGATCCGGATATTGAGTTGTTTGTCAAGGTAGGATGTGTTTGTGTGTTGTGTTTTGATGTTTTTTTTATGTGTATGTGTGGGTGTGTTTAAAACCAGGTCAGATCAGTAATCTCTCAACAGTGACACCTCTCACCCTATAGTGCAGCAGGTGTGTGTGAGAGGAAAGGGGTAGGGGATGGTGAATTCAGTGTGTGACTGGAGTTTGGGAGATGTAACTCTTCCCTGTGTAGGATGTGTGTTTGGACTTTATAAACATCTTACGCTAGTACTGTGTTTTCCATGTTGTTGTTCCCTGCTGGCTGTGTGTGTGGAGGGATGAAGTAACCCAACACGCATGCTCCAGTGTAATGTTCCCCTCCGTGTGTCTGACTGACGCAGCAACAGGTCTCTCTCTCTCTCTCTCTCTCTCTCTTCTCTCTCTCTCTCTCTCTCTCTCTCTCCCTCCTTCTGACTCTTTCTCTCTGTCTTTGTCCCCTCTCTCTCTTTCTTCTCTGGCTCTCTCTGCCTTTCTCTCTCTCTCTCTCTTTTACTCTCTCTCTCTCTCCCATCTCTTTCTCTGTTTCTCCCTCTCTTTCTATCTGACTCTCTCTCACTTGTTCTCTCTCTCTCTCTTGTGCCCCTCTTCTCTCTCTTTCTTCATCTCTCCTCTTTAGTCCAACATACCTGCTAAATTATTACTGGGGTCCATTCAGCAGTGAATGTATGAGGTTAAATGGTCTGGTTATGAGGTGCTTTCTGACACGACCCTGTGTTTATGTGTGGGAGGGCGGGGGCATGGGGGGTAGTGTGGGGCTATGGGGCAAGTGGAGTGTAAGTGTGGGGTAAAGTGGGGCTACAGGGCAGGTAGACTGTGAGGGGTAATGTGGGGCTATGGGGCAGTTATCGTGTGTGTGGCATGGCTCAGTGAAGCATCTAATGGAGAGAGGGTGTATTATTAATGGAGCAGCATGGTGTCCCGTTACAGTGATCCTTTTCACCTCCGTCACACGCTGTGCCACCAGACACCTCCAAGCCCACCTCTTCACTCAGACCTCTGGGGCGGGCACTGATTCCCTTCCTGTGTTATTAGACAGCACACATAGGTCAATTACTGTTTGCAAATATGTTTTTGTTTGTCTGTGCATGGACTTCTGTACATGTGTGTGTGTGTTTTCCAGGCGGGGAGCAATGGGGAGAGTATAGGCAACTGTCCGTTCTCCCAGCGCCTCTTCATGATCCTCTGGCTGAAGGGAGTGGTCTTCAACGTCACCACTGTGGACCTCAAGAGGTGCAAATCCCTCTCTCTCCCCCTCTCCTCACTCCTCTATCCCTGTCCATCCCTCGGTCTCTTTTCATCTTTCTTTCCCCCTCTCTTTCAGTCTCTCTTTATC
Source organism: Osmerus mordax (assembly GCF_038355195.1). NCBI lineage: Eukaryota > Metazoa > Chordata > Actinopteri > Osmeriformes > Osmeridae > Osmerus > Osmerus mordax. The sequence goes on from NC_090071.1 coordinate 4,445,310, forward strand.
TAGCTTTCTCACGTTCCACACTTCTCTCTCTCTCTCTCTCTCTCTCTCTCTCTCTCTCTCTCTCTCTCTCTCTCTCTCTCTCTCTCTGATGTACATGTGTAACAAGACGTAGCCACACTGCTCGTCAGTCCTCCTGATCTTTCCCCTTACTGTTACTCGATCCCGGGACGTCTGACTCGCAAGCGTGACTCCTTACCAGCTACGCCAACGAAAAGCTGTACCCTTTCACTGGTGCAGCTGGACTATTCATACTTGAGGAGTGAGTTAAACCAATTCACATTGGTTACACATACAGTAACACAGACTGCTGTCCATCTCCAGGAAGCCAGCTGACCTCCACAACCTGGCACCAGGGACACACCCTCCGTTCCTCACTTTCGATGGAGAGGTCCGCACAGACGTCAACAAGATAGAGGAATACCTGGAGGAGATGCTGGCCCCACCCAAGTATACACACACAACACACACACAGACATACACACACACACACACACACACACACAAGCTTCTTCACATGCACTCACACACACATACTCACATGGATACATACACACACAAACACTCACACACAAGCAGATGGGCACAAACACACCTACACACCGTTTACATTAGTCTGTCTGAGTTGCTTAGGGTTATTTTACAGTAATGTATTCTTGTTTTTGTTCAGATATCCTAAACTGGCAGCAAAGCAGCGTGAGTCAAACACAGCTGGAAACGACATCTTTGCCAAGTTCTCAGCCTACGTCAAAAACACCAAACCACAGAACAATGCAGGTGTGTGTGCGTGCGTGTGCATATCCCACTGACATCTGCAAATCAGGGAGTCAGGTGGCTGAGTGGTTAGGGAAGCGGGCTAGTAATCAGAAGGTTGCCAGTTCGATTCCCGTCCGTGCCAAATGACGTTGTGTCCTTGGGCAAGGCACTTCACCCTACTTGCCTCGGGGGGAATGTCCCTGTACTTACTGTAAGTCGCTCTGGATAAGAGCGTCTGCTAAATGTAAATGTAAAATGTAAATAAAAAACAGAATTTGTGTTGAGCTTGTGTTTGTGTGTGTGTGCCCTGCAGTGTTAGAGAGGAGTCTCAACAAGGCTCTTAGCAAGCTGGACGAGTACCTTCTCAGCCCCCTCCCAGAGGACCCCAGAGGAGGCCACTCAGGGGCCGGGGCGGGGTCCACCCGAAGGTACCTGGACGGAGACGAGCTCACACTGGCTGACTGCAACCTGCTGCCCAAGCTACACGTCGTCAAGGTAACACGCCTCCAGTCCAATCAGCTTCAGGCAGGAAGCTATAATACATAATATGTCATTATTCATCAGACAGGAAGAGAAACAGGTCATAACATGAAAGCACAAAGACTCTTTGTGCCATAGCTGACCTGTGTTCTTCTCAAGATTTCCCAATAGATTAGTAAATAGATGGTATTTTAGATCATTAGAGGAAATAGAGTGCTGTTGGGAGCATCTGTAATCCTCAACTCTACATTGGGTTTTGTCCCCAGGTGGTTGCTAAGCGATACCGAAACTATGAGATTCCCTCCGAGTTGCAAGGGGTGTGGCGTTACCTAGGCAACGCGTACAGCCGAGACGAGTTCACCAACACCTGTGCAGCGGACGCCGAGATCGAGTTGGCCTATCAAGATGTGGCCAAAAGGCTGGGAAAGTGAGAGAGCGTCCAATAGGAGTCACCCACCCCAATCATTGAGAAGACCCCGTTTCTTTACGGGTTGAGATCCTCTTTTCTCCAGTGCTTTGCGGTCCTTTTCTATCGATTTGGACGAGTGAAGAAACAACAGTTAGCTAGGCCTAATACTACAGTTTTAAAGCAATGGAGCTTTTACTCTTTTATACAGACGTTCCGCGACCTGCTCCTGTCTAACAGCTTCAAAGTTGTATTGTATAGAGTATCGACTGCGAAAATGAATTGTGCACCATGAAATGTTGACTATACTTTACCATGAAACAGTCAGGTTTAATAACCCTTTAAAGCGTGTTTGATAATAGCCATATAACTGTTGATATTGCGTCAGTAGCTTGAGGCATAGAAAACAGCATTGTTGTTGATGTTGGGCAAAAGATAGCCTAAATTACTTAAAGCCAAAGTGTAAAAATAAATAAATAATCGGAGTAGACCCCAGGAGGTAGGCCTACTTGATTAAAATAGATTGTATTTATGTTTGTAAAAAAATCTGTCAGTACATCCCAAGGACGTCATGTACAAATATTAATTAGACTGCATGTAGGGCTATCTTGTTTTAGGCTACTGTATTCAGATTAATATGCCTACGTGATGTCTTTATAGTATGGCATCAAGATTAACATATTTCATAATAACCCTCTAGTTTGAATGCTTTAATATAATTTCAAGAAAATAGGCCTTCACAAAGAAATGACTTGTTTATAAGAAGAGCATCAGACTCTGGAGAGTCAGAGAATGAATGGGTATCTCATGTTTAAAGGTAATTGCTCTTGTGCTAATTTGTCTGCGAGAAGATTCAAAGTTTGTTCACGGTGTTGATCAGTATATACTTGCTCCTGTTTCAATCATAAATCTATTTTCTCAGATCTGCCTCCTGATGCTTGTCGCCAAGTTAATTGGCCTAATGCACGTTCTTGCAGTGAAGCCGTTTTTTTACAATAGCTTCACGTAATTTCTTGCCATAAACAGCAGATGGCAGTATAAGCAGTCTCCCTAGCTCTGTACGAGTTCGTATTGAAAGATGTCCGATAAAAAATGCATAGAAGAGGAGTTGGGAGAGGACATAAGAATAAAGAGATATGAGGTGAAGAATGGTCGAAGAGCAGGAGCCGGGTAGAAGAGAGGAGGTAGTGAGGAAAGGGAAGTAAGCACGTCAGCTAAGCACGCTTTTTAAAGTACAGTGAGTATACCAACTGTGAATTGAAATCAGTGTCAATGAGCGCATCCTAAAACTTTCTAACAATTTCTCATAAGAAATTTGAATTTTTAATGTTATTATGCAATCAGTAATGGTATACGTTGTGATTAGACTGTGATGATGAGGCTGTTAAAATATTCCACAAGGCATTTTCTGTCTTCCTTAATCCATGAACAAAATGTTTATCAAAGTGCTTAACATTTTTCCATTTTGAAATTGAGGTTGATTATGATCAACTATTCCTGAATCATAAAGGAAGAGAATGTAAGAGTTGACAGGGTAAGAGAGGGGGGAGGGGATATTTTGGCTGGTGGTGGATTAGAGCCAGGGGAACATGATATCTGGATGAAGAGAAAGACAGGTTAACAGATTGTGTATGTATATACTGGCTCTTTTCCACTCTCTCTGTCTCCCTCTCTCTATTTCTGTCTTTCATTCTTTGGATTGCTGTCTTTCTCCCTACCTGTACGCACTGTCTCTCTTTCCCTCTATTTCTCCTGCTTTCTCTCTAACACTCTCTCCCTCTCCCTCTCTCTCTCCCCCTCCCTCCCTCTCTCTCTCTCTTGCACAGCAGGATGTGTACATTCAGACAGTCAGTAGTAACTGCTGCAGTAACAGCGGGCCCCTGGAAGCTCATCAAGCAGACAGGGTGGTCAGCTGTGTGTCTGTCTGCTCAGAGTCACATGCCTCTCAATATGGCCGTCAGACTAGGAAATATGAAAGTGACTGGAAACCCACAGGTATGGAGAGGTCATTGCATTTCTAATGCTGGTTTCCACTTCTGTGTGTTCTATCTCAGAAGTGGATTTAAAAAGTATCCTGTATTATACGTATCCAGAATTCACACACACACACACACACACACACACACACACACACACACACACACACACACACACACACATCTGAAAGGTTCATCAGAACTGGTACAGTCTTCCTCCTCCGAGTTGTCAGGGTGGATTTTGGTCCAACTTCAACTTCAACTCCATCTCTCAGGAGTTGAGTGACAGTGCATCATTACCATGACTGTGTGGAATAGTTTTTTTCATCATTTGATGAAAAGTAGGTTGTCTATGACAGCTTGTGGGCAAAGCCCTCTTCAAATGTGTGGGTTGTTTGTTGTTCATAATGTCTGACACGTTCAGGGCAAATCTTTTCCCAAACACAAAAGGGAAAATGTCCATTTAAGGCCTTGCCCAAGACTGGACAGATGTGTGTGTTTATGTGTATGTGTCTGCATGTATTTGTTTTTATGGTTGTCTATTTGTGTGCCTGTGAGTGTGTGTTTATGTGTGTGTATGGGTGTTTATGTTTGTGTGTACATGTGTCTGTGAATGTGGGCAGAGATGCCCCTTGGTGAAGCCTCTTCTATAAGCCTCATGTGGGCTGAAAGCTGGGCAGTAGCTGGTACCAAAGGCCATTGAGGTGGAGGTCATGGGCAGCCTGGTAGTGTGTATAATGAGTGGGAGAAGTGGGTGGGGGTATTGGCCTCTCTGTGGGACTAGCAGCTATTAGCCAATCATGGAAGTGTGTGACAGCCTAACAGGCTCTAATGGCTGGGCTGGGCTCGGGCGGACAGAGGTAACATGGAGCTAAGTGGACTTCCAGTCCTCCTCCCTCCCCCCCTTTGCAGGCTCCAGTCTTTACCTCCACCCTCCCTCCACCCCTTCACAGGATCAAGTCTCCACCCCTTCACAGGATCAAGTCTCCACCCCCAACCATCATCACAGGCCTCAGTCACAGCATGTTCCACTCTCCCCGGGCCCCTCTTATAGCGGTGAAATGTTGAAATGTGAAGCGGAATATAAAGCGTGGCCACATCAACTATACAAACAGAATTTGATTAAATCTTGTACAATGTCTGCGTCTCAGTGCCAAGCAGATATTTGTGTTTGATCTAGCAGCAAGGTTTCTGTTCTAACTACCTTGTACAAAAAAGGCACACGTTTTTTATTCACTAGCTGCTCATTAACAGTGTGGGAGCAAAATCATGAGTACTTGCCTAATGGTCACATTTCATTGAGGGTTTGTTGTTGCCTTCTATATAATTTTTCTCTGATTTGTTGTCTTTCAGTGGCAGCTGGTGTTGATTGTGTGTGCTCTCCCTGCATTTACATCTGCAAACTGCTTTTGCATGGTATGAATGGTAGCCTGTAATCAGTAGTTTGTGAGGGGCAATTATAGTTACAGAAGGATAGCTGGAACTGCGAGGACGAATTAAACCTTTCCCGACTTCGAAGCGCAAGTCATTCGTTATTGTTTGTGTGTGTGTGTTGGGGGAGGGGTGCATGACGACACCAACCCTCCCTGGGTCAGTCTGGTCGACACTAACTGACCCAAGGGGGGATCTACATCACTGGTGGGGGCACAGCCTGTTTTTGAAATTTACTTGCAAATCGTTTATTTAACAGTCTCACATCCCCTTTAGACTTTCATGTCCACATTCTAGGGTAAAGCAATGGAATCAAACAGAACATTAATAGGAGGATTGTGTGTGTGTGTGTGTATTTGTATGAGTTCACTTGTGTGCCCACTGTTCTGCATTAAACCTCAACAATTTAGGCCACGAGTAGCAAGGACATAAAATAATGAAAATTGTAAGAACAAGTCCATCAGTGCTCCGGGATCTAGGCAGACAAACCTGGGACGCTTTCCCAGGTAATTACTGTCTTAGTCATCCAGTTGTTGCAGATAAGTGCAAATTGGCATTCACATGGATGATGCCATTTGAAAACGCACAGTAAAACGAAAGCTTGCTGTGTCTCGGACTCAGGGTCATTATCTGTTCCATTTGTGGCCTCGTCCAGTGATCAAGCGTCAAAGGATCATGGCAGAGTGCCATTGCTAATGCGTGGATTTTTAGGTCTTCTGTTCTAGTAAAACATCAGAATATCCATTAAATCATATTCCATTTATAAAATCCATGAAACGTGGCAACGAAAAGGACGCCACTTAATTCAACGATCTTTGAAGAGCAGTATCGGTTGTGCTGCCTGGCGTCCAACTCTAAATTATACAGACAGCACGAGCACTGCGTGTGATGTTCCATGGAACACACCAACAAGGCAGGTGTTACTCGTTCAGTATAACCCTCGAGTCTTTCTCGTTCATTTGTGTCCTACTGTTCTGAGGTCTCATTAGCCAGTAGGGCAAGACCACTCAAGCAGGCGATGCTAGAGAACCTGGCTCCAGAGAGAAGCCCTTTCAGCACCAACAAGATTTTTTGTTGTTGTCATTGTGACCAGCCGTCATGTTGCGACAAGAATCAGAATCAGAATGGGATTTATTCGCCATGAACGTTTGCACAGACAATGAATTTGCTTTGGCAGGAAGGTACATACAATAAACATATACCTAAAATTTAAATATGTGGACTATCTATACTAAGGGTACATAAACTAGCAGTACTAAGTGGGATTAGAATAGAATTAAATATACAATAAAATAGCATAACAACTTGACCTATACAAAAATAAAGTGAATACTTTTCTTTTAACCTTCGTGCTGTGGGGTTCTGAGACACCGCGAAGATTAAAAGAAAATGCTTCATTTTATTTTTGTATGAGGTCAAGTTGTCACAACACGACAGTGGGTCACAATGACTGAAGGGTCACAATGACCTGAAGTTAACACAAGGGAAACAACATGTTGTTGTGTATGGTACCACAGTATGTCTCAAGCCTAGCTTTAATTGGCTATGAGCCTGTAAAAAAGCATGAGCAGAAATCGTTATTACTTAAAAAACAATGGAACTTATGTTCCAAAAATATATACATAGCTTTATTAAAAAAGAGAAAGTCTCTTGCACAATAACCTTTCAACAGAACATACCATGACAACTAAATATGTTGGGATGGAGAGGACGTGCATCAGAGTGGAATCACTCCATACTTATTTCGAGCCACGGAAAACATTTTTGATCTGTAATACTATAATACACAAATACAGAGAACATTAAAGTGAGTCCTGTTTGCACAGCATTTTTGTCATGGTAGGTCTGTAGGGTTATTATCTTCGCCCTCGTCTCTACATTCTCTCTCCTCCCTGGTCTCTCTCCCCCCCCCCCCCCCCAACCCCCCCACCCACCCCCGGGTCCCTCTCTCTACGGGATTCTACAGGGCCTCTTCCAGCTCCTCCACAGCACTGGTGTTAGAGGTCACAGGGGGGAAGCTCTCCCGGAGGGAGATGTCATCCACCTGCTTGGCCCTCTCCTCTGCTTCCTCTGGGATGGATGGCGGGTGGCTGTCCACGTCAGAGCTACTGAACACGTAACCGGGCAGGCTTGCGTGGTGGGCGTGGCCACTACTGCACCCGCCACCAGTGCGCCCCCTGCGGCTGCGGTACACCCGACTAGAGAAGAGGGCGGAGCTGGTGGAGGCGGTGGCAGCCTGTGATTGGCTGTGGGAGGTCTGGTTGAGGTTGGTGGGCACAGAACCGTAGTGGTAACTGGAGCAGGTGGCCGGAACCTTCCAGTCAAACACCATGTTCCAGCGACCCCACGTCCTCCTGATCTCCGCCTGGACCTGCTCTTACACACACGCACGCACACACGCACACACACAGTGTAGTCTCATTTCCATATACTGTATTACTAGCCAGGAAAGCTTTGTTCCATGCAAGAGGAGGTGAGTATTCATTTAGTCCATTTTACATTCTAAATCTTTTAACAACTCAATAACACAACATATAATTCTCCCTGATATTGTCACTGGAGAGGTACTTTAACACACATTCTCTCCACTCTCCAATAGTCCTGTGACACACACACACACGCCACAACGACCAAGCTTCGATATACAGCAATGCCCTTGATGAAGAGGCCCACAAGGATAGGGCTGGAAACAGCACTGTACAGAACTCACCTCTCCATTGCAGTAGCAGTATATGATAGACACGAAGAAACCCTGCAACGTGACAGCACACAGACACATGAGACATAGGCAAAACACATGTTGATGGATACTGAAAAATTGAATGCCAGTTTTAAATAGGCCTTTATGGTGCAACCATGGTCTTTGAAGAACACTCCCTATACGAATAAATGCTAAATAATAGACTAATTAGTCAAAGTGAAATGCCATGGCACCAATTTGAGAAACAGTTTGAGTTGTTACAATGTCAGTCGCAAGTGCTGTGAACTTTTTCATTGTTGAAAATGTCATTTTCTTATTCTGGTAATGACAGAATGTAAGAATAGAAGAAACATCATAGAATGAGGAAAGTTATATTGAGGACATTGTAGGATAAACATGCTAATCAAAATGAGGATTTTATTTTTGTAAAGGCACCTGGAATGAGTTGAGAAAGAGCTCACAGTACATTCTGACCTCCCAACCGATCCCTTTGAAGGTGTGTGGCATTACCACAAACACGATGTAGTGAACCCCAAACACCAGCACCAGCACCAGAGTAGACTTGGCTAGTTTCCTGTTTGAGTAAAAGACAGCGGTAGAAAAGAAAGAAAGAAGGAAAGAAAGAAAAAAGGATGGAAAGAAGAAAGAAAGGACTAGAAGAACTATTTGCATGGTATTTTATCTAGTGAAGTATTGAGCCTTAATCCTCCTTCGTGCTAATTAAAAGCCAAGGAGTATGTATGCGTGTTCGATTGCAATCTGCACATTAATTAGAGCACTATGCAAACTAAAATTTCCCAAAAATGGCATGTGAAAAAAGTTACAGTCTTCAACAGATGAAGTAAAAGTAAATACTTCACTTTGGGGAAACACGATCCTGTGAGCTTTGGCAAAAATCAAAGTCTGGTTGTTAATAGATGCTAAATGTTTGTTTACTGACAGCAGAATAAGTGAGAATGGCTTCAGGGGTCAGCAACAGGCTCAAACTAGCCACCCAGACAGGCACTCCCCAGAGTGCGAATCAAGCGCGCCCACTCAGCCACTGCCAGGCGGACAGATTCCCTCCAGTGTGTCAGGATGAGTCTGACACTTTGATATGAGGTGTGTGATACTCCATCTGTGTCCTTGTTCCGTCAAGCTCAGGTGGGTGACTTCTGGATTCCAATATTGAGAAGATTAGTTGAAATGCCGTCTGGATATTAAAATTCATAGTACTTATGCCCACTTTTAGGATTCCCTCTAGAAAGTTAACAAAAGTTTCACCCAAATTTGTATTTCACAAAATGGAGGACCATCTGTTGGAAAAGACCTGTAATATTTGATACCCATTGTTAAACTGTTTACAGCAGAAACAGCTGTAGGATGCTTGTCATACAGTGGTACACACTGATTTAAATTCAATAGATATCCACCAACCTGCACTGTTTCCTCGTGTCATATCGACCAGCATTTGTCTCTCTCATTTTGGTTGCCAGGACTCGTACAATATTCACAAACAAGAGGAAGTTGAGCTGAAATGTAAAAAAGAGCCAACTCATTGCCTTGGAACAGTATTATTTTTATATTTGCAGGTATTTGATTATTAAATGATCGATTGGTCAACACCCTAAAATAATGGTCACACCAGACTTCCTGGGCAGTATTTCTCCCTCCAATAACTCCTTTCTGCAAAGATTTTATTTTTGATCCAAATTAAGTACACCAATAGGTTACATAAAAAAGGAAAACTTAGGATCAAGTTCAGCACTACAAATATCTATGTCAGAGGTTGGATCAGCCCAAGTGTTTTCTAGCACTTTTCTCCTTCTCCATCTCTTTCCTCCTCTCTCTTTTTCTCTCTATTATCTTTTGCTCCAACACCTCTACAGATTTAATTACTCAGCAACAAGAAGGCAGCTTGCTGATTAACACACCAGGGTCAGCTGGGGTCTTTCTAATCCTGACTATGTTATTGCTGACGAGATTGAAACTGATGTATTATCGTGGATGGATGAATTGGCCTTGACAGTGATTCACAGGTACAATTTTTATGTAATTGTTTTCCATCATTCATTCAGTTACGAGAGAGAGAGAGAGAGAGAGAGAGAGAGAGAGAGAGAGAGAGAGAGAGAGAGAGAGAGAGAGAGAGAGAGAGAGAGAGAGAGAGACAGAAGGGTGACAGGCAGGTAAGATTTGACAGACATAGCATCTCCGGGGAGTCCGACAGCTAGGTTCTGACCCAGAGGATAACACTGAAATCCCCTCTGACTGCCAAGGAACTCTGCTACATTATGCAGTCAGAGCAAAGTTTTTATCCGGAGACTAGATGAAGATAGAAACACCTGTGACTCTTACTCTGTCTGTTTCCACATGAAGGGGTTTTCTCTACACACCATTGGAGAACGGGGCTCAAACACATTCCAATTACTGTAATTACTTCTGTGCTTGTTTTTCCACATAGGTTTCAAACCCCTGAAATGAAGGGAACTTACACCAATGGCTGTTAGAATAGGGACTTGGTAAATCCATTTAATGTTCCCCGCACTTAACTCCCAGCATCTGGTGACAGAGGGAGAGAAAATGAGGACAAGTGATAATTACAGAGTGAGAAATAGAGAGAAGGGAATAACGAGTTGAGATTAGATGGGCTTCGCAAGGCAACAGTTACTCTGTGTCCTCTAACAAAAGTGTGATGTTGTCTCCCGATAGGTTCCAGCTGTGAAAACAAGACTACAGGGAAGGAAGGACCGCAACGCTGTGGGATCTTTAAGATCTTGTGTCTGTTTTTTATGAAACGACTGCAGAGTACCTTATGACAGCTGACACAGTGATAATAGGTTCTTCTCTGCTCTGCATGCTCTGACATGAGGCTCTGAATGACCCTTGTGTTTCACTTTGTCTTCTCACAGTGGAAGTGAATACCTAATATGGACATGGAAGTGGAAATGGCAGAGGAAGTGTGACACAATATTTACCTTGCGTCTGCTAGCGTTGCCCGGACAACAGCCCAGGCAGCGACAAAGAGCGCGGGAACACCTGCAATGAGAGAAGACAAGTTGTGATTTGGGAAGTTCCCAGGAGGTCTCAGATCTCTGTGGATATTCCAGATAAAGACAGGGCACAGATAACATGGCGTTTGCATGTTCAAGTCTGGTTGTAGTTCGTCTGGGTTGTTCTAAACTGCAAGCTACAGATGTGTGTCCCACTCAATGCTAGGCCTGGTAAAGGAGCCCAGAACATGTGTAAGCAATACATCATGATAATCAGTGGCATCGCTGGCTACAGTCATGCTTAGTAAAGGCAGTCAGAGAATCAAAAAATGTACCCAACAAGGGGAAATTACTGATGAGCTGCATAGCAACAGGTGACACTTGACTTGATTAAAGATAATCTAAACCTTGCAGCTGATTGGCTGAACTTATCTTGTTGATAGGACCCTATTGTCTGCTTACCCCAGCCAATGAGAGTGAAGCCCCACAGGTACTTGGTGTCGGAGTAGAACGCCATGAAGATGAGGCTGTGCAGATACAAGCCTTCCACCAGAATCCAATAGTAATTAGTTGCCAGGAAGTAGATGAACAGCAGGACTGTGATCTTGCATCCTACCTAGTATAAAAACCACTTCATTTAACATATTATCTCAAGTGAGACGTGCTCATACATATTCTATGAGCGATGAATTATGTGGGAATGCTTGACAGCGTGATAAACCACAAATGCCTGATAGGACATGATGCGCGTATGATGTGTGTGTCGATTCCTACAGCTTTTCCGAGGGCAGATTCTAGAAAGGGTGGTTGCTGCACAAACCAGACCTCTCAGTGTCAGTTAATTGACAGAGCTGACAGGAAGAGGAAGACCCACAGTGTCAGTTAAGGTTTAATTAGCAAGTCTGTTTTCAGCAGTTGAGATCATTACACTAAGTGTTTATCTCACTTTCTTCCAGTGAGGTTGTGTCATAGGCAGGTCATTTACACAGTGGGTGTCAACATTTACATTTTACATTTACATTTAGTCATTTAGCAGACGCTCTTATCCAGAGCGACTTACAGTAAGTACAGGGACATTCTCCTCGAGGGTGAAGTGCCTTGAAGACTTGGCACAGGGAATCGAACCGGCAACCTTCTGATTACTAGCCCGATTCCCTAACTGCTCAGCCACAACAGTGTGCTAGGATTCCTACAAGTCTCTGCTCACAACACAGGTCACATACCGAACCCAGGCACTGCTGGCATATAAAGGGTCAAAGAGATTAGAATCAGGGGAAAGCAGTGGTGTAATCAATGTCCTACGCAGACATGGGGAGTGGGCCCTACAAGGCTTTTATGTAGCCCGCGGAGTGAAGAAAGAGAAACATGGATGGTGGTGGGAGCGGGGGGGGTGGCCCAGGAAGGAGTGTGGCTAGGGAACTGGACCACACCACTGGGTGACGGAGGTTAGTACAAGCATGACATACAAACTGGGTCTTGTCGAGGGGCATGGCGGCGATGGTCTTGTAGTTGTCCATCAGTGCCGTGTCGAACTCCTGCAGGCCGCCGTTGGCGTGGACCACCTTGTCCTTGACGAAGATGCTAGCGGCCCTCAGCATGAAGGAGACAAACAGGTGAACGTGGATGTAGTTCCTGGTGCAGTGGAGACGCCTAGAGGGAAGGGGGGAAGGGGATCAGGGGACCAGGGGATCAGGGGACCAGGGGACCAGGGGACCAGGGGATCAGGGGACCAGGGGACCAGGGGATCAGGGGATCAGGGGACCAGGGGATAAGGGGACCAGGGTTAGCGGTTGGGAGTTAGGGGGTTAAGGGTTACAGCCTGGTCAGGGGTTCATGTGTTGATGAATTGGTTTTAAAGTGATGTGTGGTTAGGCTTTTCTAGGTTGTATTGGGTTATATTAAGTGAAGTGTTGAGTGTTGTGACAGATCTTTTTGTTACATTCTCTGTATGGGAGGTTAGAATCTGAATCAGCTTCCCCAGTGATAAGAAAGTGCTACAGATGAAAATAGCCACCATGGTATCACATCTCAAAGCTGTGTGCTTGTAACTACGTCTACTAAATGATTGTTCAATGACCGATGTTAGAGAACTGTTGCGTTTATTATACTGCATAAAACACATGAATCTAAACACCGTAAGAGCTTGTCATCTCTTTTAGTAGAGTAGCAAACAGAAACCTAAATACACAGAACCAAACGACACACAGGTGGACACAATGACGCTAACGAGAACGAGACACAGGTGAAGACAATGACAGGGAAACACTAGGACAGGGCAAAACCAAAAACAACAGGGGGGCATGGCTGTGGCCGTGACAGAACCGTCTATTCAGAACTCATTGCGTGTTTTCCGCGGGAACTTATTCATTATTCACATTATTTAGTGTTATTACCTGAAGTAGCCTATGATGATAATGGCTCCGAGGAGTGAGCTGAAGGACACAGCGTAGCCAATGGTGTACACAACGTATAGGCGCTCGAAAAACTCCTGCTAAGAAATATGAATTATGTTATTGACTGAGTCTGTGGGAGAACTCACAGCAGTACGTTGAGCTAATGGTTCTCAAACTGTGGGAGACAAAGAGGGACGTAAAGAGCCCATATTTCGCCAAAGAAAGACTTTTGGATTGTATTAAATAGCATGGTCAGCTTGGTGGATAGATGTTGATGCATTTTCAAAAGATGCCTGACTGAGATCAATACTGGGTTAGACGGAAGTGTTTATGTGGTTTACTTTCTCTTCCTCGTGGCCTGGTTGGAGAAACCTTAGGCAGTCAGAGTAGTTGGACCATGTACGGTTCAATCCCTCTACTGATACCCAGGAACCATTGAAATCGCACTTCCTGTACGCGTGACCTGGAAATTTACACACACACACCGTACAACAGAGAAACACATGCGCGCACACACACACAACAAACACCTTAATATCCACACATATGCACAGTATAATTTGAAATAATAATTTGACTAACGTATACATTTAAGAATGACAATACAATTAAGAATGACAAAACAATACAATAAATTGTTGGTAAATCAGTGGCCTTGCTGATGTTTTTCAGCGACAGGAAGTTACCTTTGTGGTTGAAGTCGTAGATGTACACCGGACAGGGAACTTCAGTGAGAGCTCCAGGAGACCCCTGTGGCCAGCAGACCAGACCATCCCAACCTGGGGGGCAAAGGTCATCTTCGACACAGAAGGAGGGCAGAGTGCGATTAGATTTAGGTTTTTATCTATGTTGCATTATATAGACAACTTTATTGTCCCTCAAATTCATTTGAACTCACTCGTCAAGTTTAGTCTAAGAACGTAAAGCCTAACCAAAAGACAGACAAAGAAAGAAGAGTGTCTTATTTTAAAGTGAGGATTTCGACTAACCACACCAGCCACTTCATAGGATCAATAAAAACATCCACCTGTTTCTTTCAGTGGAGCAGTGAGGGCGTATTTGTGTCATTGACTTTTGTGTCTCAACATACAGAAAATGCTGGTTCATTGATCTGAGAAGCTGGGCCAGGAGTCAAGCAGTGCTCCCTGCCCTCAACATGTCATCAACATTTGACAATCGATCCAGCATGGCATTGTTCCACCCGACAAAGAGGGGGACACTCAGACAACTTTGAATAGGAAGAAGATCTAAAACAAGTCCAGAATCGGCTGTCTGTAACAAAGGAACAACAAAATAGCTTTGAATCAAGCCTGTGCAAGGACAGTAATCAGATGTATTTGCCTCTTTCATCAAGTTTTTAAATGGAATTTTAAACACCCAGATGTTATCAATGAACTGTACTGAAAAGAAAGAAAAAGACGAATGAGTCATACATTGGTAGCTGAAGAACCAACATTGGCTAAGACTGCTGGTCCCAAAGAAGAGAGGGAATGAGGGGGAAGATGGTGGAAAAGACAAGGACGGTGGGATGGGGGTCAAAGGGGGTCATTTCTGATGGAGAAAGGGGCTGTGGAACAATGTCCTGAATTGAATTGTCAGGTTTACGAAAGCCTTCCGCACTACCCTCCACTGATCATTGAATCTGTCTTTTAGAATCATTGTTCTCTCTGTGAAGAAATTGAGGGCCTGGTTTGACTGTTTCAAAGTATTTTCAACAAGGCCATTTAGTTATCTAGCTAGGAAGCAGCTAAGAGGATGGAGTGACCTGTGTATGGTTGTGTTTTCTAATTAATCTGTCAGCCAACCACATGCATAGCAAATGTAAACGCTGCATTGATGCCTTGTATCTTTGAAGTAGCCACAGACATACATGATAATTATACACTTACATTGTCATTTAGCAGACACTCTTATCCAGAGCGACTTACAGTAAGTACAGGGACATTCCCCTGAGGCAAGTACAGTGAAGTGCCTTGCCCAAGGACACAACTTAATTGGCACAAGAACCGGCACGAATCGGCAACCTTCTGATTACTAGCCCGATTCCCTAACCGCTCAGCCACCTGACTCCTCCTAGACACTCAAATTCTGAGACAAAGCTAATGAACCATATGAACCACCATTGGTTTACTTAGTATTGATCTTCCTACTCATCCTTGGGAATTACTGGCTTCTGAATTTTGGATCAAACACTGAAAGCAGATTTATTTTAATGTGGGAGGAAACAAGGACAATAATATCAACACAATAGACAAAAAAAGAAAACACCCACAGGAGAGGCAGCCAACTGCTAAATTCGTTCAGATTTACATCAGTCTTAGTTGAGCAGGTTCCTGACAAAGTGCTGCTATCAAAAAGAAAAATCATCTCTACTCTTAGGTCCAACCAATAAATCTCATCATTCTATCATAGGCACCTGCTCCTGTTATAAGATGGGGACCACGAGCTGCATGTCGCATGGCAATTACTATTGAATGTGTCTTTACAAGCTTCTGCTAAATTACTAAAATGTAACATGTTAAATAACTGAGATAGGGAGAGAGAGAGAGATTAAATGGTTATTTATACTTGACTCCACCATGCTTGTGAGAGCTGAACACCTGTCCTTGCTCACCTGCAGAACTGTGAGTGGAAACGTTGTGCTGACACTGGAGCTTGACATCGTAGAGCACGTACATCTGTTCCTGAGCTGTTATACCAACCTCGGGGTGATCCTGCGGAGTGAGACCCAAACACATGGTTTAACAAAGCCAGAGTACAATAAAAAAAACATCTTGATGATCTCCTCGAGAATTCCCCTGTTACGACACGAACATGCCCGAATGTGTTCTTTCAGCGTTTTCACCAGTCTTTGATATCAACAACCTCTTTTGAATTAAATAAATCCTTTTTGTCAAATGAAACTGCCATTTCATTGCAGCCTCTCCCTTGCCATCTGTTCTGCACTCACACACAATGTTTTCAAGTGGATGTTGAGGATCAAGCTGGTTACATTTACATATGGACAGTTATCTTGGAAGGTAGGCTATAGACAATGCTGTAATCAAGCGGGTTGGAGACTAAAAATGTTGTGCTGTTTTGTTAATACATATTAAGGATAGCCTAACGCGCTGACAAACTGATCGCATCCTACCTGTGTATAAACACGTCTGCATCCACAAAGCACAATCCAATAAAAGAAAACCTTTTTCGGAAAGTTCCTTAAAAGTATCGCCGTCATATTGAAGATTATTTCCAGAGACTGCAGCGCTACAAAGGGATGTACAAAACTCTTCTTCAATAAATGCACAAATGCCCGTGCATCGCTCAGGATTGTGAAATGACTATGGTTCGGTGTACGGTCTGATTCCACAGACCTCTCATCCCGAACTTCGCAGCACCCTGACACCACCGGATTCGTCTAAACATATGCTAATCCAAAATAGTCTTATCAGTCATGTGCAACACCTAACGAACGTCAGCTTTGTATCAATACTTATAAGGGTATGCATTCAAATTAATTATTGTATTAGAAGTTAGTCTCGTGAATCAAAGTAAGCCTATTACATGTAACCCAGGGTTTCGACTCTCCATGGTGCTGAAAGTTTGTCTTTATGCGTGTACGAATGAAACGTTTTGATTTGTCTGGGTTTTATTTAGCCTATTTAGGATAGTTATTTTTGCTATAGTTTGTGACGACGCGAAAGTGATTATTTGAACGATAAATGTCAATAAAATGAGTTTGAGAATATCACGTCGTCACGTCTATTTCCCGCACCTTGGAAAGCCAAACGTCTCAGTGGTGAACATCGGTCATAAACTGCATGCCAAGGAGGTCACGTGTCACAGTGTTGAAGCAGAAGGAAACTCTTTCAAGTGAGGAATCTCTCATCTCCTGCCTTGATCCCAGCCCTGACACCAGTCATCCCCTACACGTCTCAGTAAGCCAGCTGTAGCACAGCCCCAAGGTTAAGGCTGACTGGGTCTCTGCCACGCCCTGCTCTTATGATGGCCGTTCAAATACACAGACCTGTGTGGGGACTTGGATGCATCACTGGAACATATAATTTGACTGCCTTTCTGTATCCTGAAAGGCATCTTGAAAATCTGTTCTTCACAACTGCATCATATAAAGTTTTGAAAGGCCTTCGATGCATGATATGAAAAAGTGATAGAAGCCAAGACTAGACTAGGTAGACGTTTCTGTATAGCCGAGGGCACGTGTCTAGGGAACTCGCGCTGAGTCGCCAGTTGGCGCCGCATGGCGCGTGTTATCTCTCCTCAGCAGGCCATCCTTCATCCTATCTTCCACCCTCCTCTCACCCCATTGTGGAGGGCGAAAGGATTTCGCAAGGGATTTACAACGCCTCCTCAGTCCTTGCTGGTGTCGGTTTCCCCACTCCACCAAAATAAATGCTCAGATCGTAAACTGCGACGACGTGCCCGGCCTGAGAGGGTTACCGGTCAGTTAGGTCCGTTGCAACGGCCACACGTTAGATGATAGCAAGTGGATTGGAATGATTATTAGAGTTGCCATGAGAAATGTTATTTTGCCACTCGTCTCTTACTGTTTATACAGGTCTGTGAAGAAGGTGGATAAAGAATAGGCTAGGCTACGTTAAATCCGTACAGTTTACAGCTGCGACAAACGCATTTGACTGTGACCTTTCATTGTTTTACGTCTACTGTTGACTGCTTGCGGTGGGTTTCTGGTCGGATCCCATTTAAGACTGTCCTAAATTAGTCTAAGCCAGACAAAGGAAACAATTTTCATTCACAGTAACATTTTCATTTAAGCACATCATTATGTGGTCAAATGTGAGGCTGTCACGTTTCTAAAGGTTGATTAAATAGGCTAAGCTTGATAATTCCACTTCATGAGTTCACATGTAGCCTAATCTAGTCTATTCATTGGTGTTTTTACTGTTTCAGGCTTTGTACCCCACATTTTTGCAGAGATGTCTGTCGTCGTATTTGAAATTATTATCACCCATGGCACACTTCAAAAGAGCAAGATTTCCAAACTGCTGACAGTTTTGAAAGAGAACTTCAAAGGAAGCAGTCTGTTCTCTCTGTATTCTGGCAGTAGCCAGTTTGACATCATGCCACATTCAAGCCAATTTCTAACTTTTTGTCTTTAAGGTCACTCATTTGATTTTACAAAATGCTTTCACACTTTTATAGCCAACGATGGAAGGATTACAGGATGCATCTGGATGAGTGACAAAGAGCCGACGTTCCAGACAAATTTAGGTGGGATAACCTATTTCTTATTTGGGGGAGATGGACAGTGTAGGTGTTGCCAAGACTGGTCTCAGGACTCAGGAGAGATGTTACAGGGTGATTCAGACTGTGAACATGATACTAAGATTGGTGTACAGATTGGCCTTCACACTCACACTCACCTTTGTCCTACACGCTTACGATAGGCTACAATTGTAGGCTACAATAGATATTTGTTAAGAGTGCATCTAAGTTTTCAGACAGCATTAAGCTTTTGGTGTTCTCATGTAGGTTATGTATTTAAAATTACGGTGAAACGAAATTGACACATGCTGATCTGATCTTAGACAAAGAAGCCGTCCAACAAAAATGTTTTTTTCCGACTCGAGACTTCCAGCATTAAACAATACTTACAGGCAACATGGTGTTTTCCTCCACACCGCTTTGAAAAAAATGGCTATAAATTCAAATGATGTCTAAATGGCTTCAACCTATTCATATAGGTGTAGGCTACGCATGAATACATTACTCTAAAGCCTACACAAACACATAAGTTATCAAATACGCTTGTGGCACACGCCCTATGCCCTCTAGTGGGGCCTCTCCTATGAATAATATTTATATTCCAGAACCGCTGTGGGGTCACCTATTGACCACTAGATGTCCTCCATCACAAAGGTTTTATTCGTCTTGTCTCCAGTGGGCCCGGTTCAATAAAATGCTTCGAATGTGTATCAGCCCGAGCCTTTACACACCAGAATGTATTTAATCCTTCATTTCCATAAACCTACCAAGCATATGATGCAATCAATGAAACATCCAATCTAAAATCCACATTCAACCCTCCTAATGATCGCACTCTTTCTCCATTTAATAGCCTATCATCAAGGAACAAAGAATATGTTCCACAGTTCAGCAGAATGTACTAACTAGACTAACAAAATAACCGTGAAGAAAAAAACAAGACAAAATACCTATGTCAAATAGTTGTTTATTTGTAATTCGTTTGTTCTGCTATTTAGTCAGCTATTTGGCTTTTTTGCAAGGGAATACGATACACGTGATTGCCTGCTGCAGTTATATTCATTATCATTTATACTTTGCTGTTGCAGATTTCTTTTATAGAACCTTTGCATGACAAAAAAATCCGTTTGTTTTCGTTTTCTTTGCGAACGTGCACATACAGATAATCCCTTAGTAGTCTACTGTATGCGTCTGGTGGTCTGGAGTGGGCAGAGCGAGAACGGCTCCTGAGCTGAAGCAGAACGCTACACCCCATTCACTGTGACTGATATCTCTTGTTTCGTGACTTGAATAAGCAAAGTCCCTGTATTTGGAATATACAACCAGCCAAAAGGTGAGGCTTCATTTACGCTGTTAGTATACATCCAACTAATGTAGCTAACGTAAGAAAAAGAAAGGAACAGAGCAGTGTTTTGTCGGCCGACCGCAGCTGTGCGAGCGGCTTGTCACTGCAGTTGAATGTTGATGTGTGTGTGAGAGGTGCTGCTGTTTTAGTCAATGACATCAGGGGTGAAAAGAAGAGACCCATTAGCAATTATTCTAAACTATTACAGTTCACCATGTTGTCTTGATAAATAGATATTCTACAGCTACGCTGTCATCTAACATTTCCTAGCCAGCTAGCTAGCCTGTAATCAGTACAAGTCTAACGTTAACTGGAATTTTGGGCGAGTGACATAGCATGAGGTAGCTAGGCTAACTAAGCTAGCTAGCTATATACGTCCAAAGCACATATTAATCATCATACTCTGACCGTGAAGAGTCACTGCACGTGAGATGCTAATGCGAGTATTTCGCCTTCGAGATAACTTATATTATCAGTTAACTACCAGGCGCAACTCAAAACTAGAACATCTGAAGTCTCAGTTTTACATGATATGAATTAGACATTGTTTATTCAAAGTAGTAAGTCACTCAGAAGCAGGGGCTTCTGCTTGTACACGCTAGCTAGCCAGAGAC
Organism: Osmerus mordax; assembly: GCF_038355195.1. Classification (NCBI taxonomy): domain Eukaryota; kingdom Metazoa; phylum Chordata; class Actinopteri; order Osmeriformes; family Osmeridae; genus Osmerus; species Osmerus mordax. The sequence goes on from NC_090071.1 coordinate 4,465,604, forward strand.
CGAAGCTAGTATCGAGATTTTTTGTTGCTAAAACAGTAAGAAAATGATTCAATGGCTACCATTACTTCTGATTTTCAGTCATAACTATTGCCAAACTACATGGGTAAAGGTCCCTTTTATTATGTCTAAGTGGTTTGAAATATCGCATGCTTCAAGCTAGTCTACATATTCCACGAGTTTCAAACTAACCTTCTCTTCTGTCAATAATATGTGATCTTTTGGAGAAAGAACAAATTGTAAAGTAGGACGAAGTAAAAGGCATGTGGAGTATGTTGCATTCAATTGGGTGTCCAGTTTTTAAATTGAGGGGTAATGACTTTACTAATGAATTGAACTGTTCTGTAGTTAATGAATCTAAAACTACGATCAGAACGTGTTTCCTAATCCATTCATAATCCATCTCATCTAATCTAGTTAAAATTCTTTGAAGAGAGGACTGTTTGTGCAGAAACTAGAATACTAGGAATAATTGGTGTAGTTGGTGGGTCAAAATAAGAGGAACTTGTACTATTGCTTCTATACTGCAATTTCCTGATAAAGTCCTACATCTAGCCTACTTATTTTTTTTCTCGTATTGCGTTGAATAACTAGCTTTCAGGATTCACAATTATACTATCAATACCTCTTTTTAAAGGGAATCTTATCAGCTAGAATTTCGAATTCAGCCCCATGGCATTCAGCACAAAGCTCACGGTGATGATAGCGGGGACTGCATTCTGTAGGCAAGCCTTGTTGGGTTGGTGCTGCCTTTTATAGAGAGCTCTTTCAACTACCCTTTTGCTGCTGCTCTCTGGGCTTATAAATCTGCAGGAAAGCAGCTTTGCTCCAGTGGCATGCTCTGCTGGCAAGACATTGTAGGGGCCGCATCGCTGGTCAGAGTTGGAGGTGATGGAGGGATTGAGAGGAGGTGGGCTGTGTGATGGATGGAGCCCAGAGCTGCGGAACACTAAGTCTCTCTCTGATTAAAGAGGTCCTGCAAGTGGGATGCAGTAACAACCAAGGCTCACTCTCTCCCCTCTCTCTTGTACCCCCCACTCAATATCCTCGTCTCTCCACCCTCGTCTCTCCACCCTCATCTGTCCCCCCTCAATCCTCACTGCCCTCTGGAATACAATAGCCTTCTGATTCAAGTTAGCCACAGGCAATATCAGATCCTGGAGACCAATGATTCTTTCATCTATTACTTATTTATTTTTGTATGCGGTTGTCTTTAGGTCAGTCTCGCGCAAGATGGAAGAAGGTTAATAAAATAGCCTCCCTTTAGCTTCATCTGCAGGCATTTTACATTATACACTTATTGTTATTTTCAGCTTCATCAGAGACAAGCTGCCAGCTGCTTTGAAAAAACATATTAACTATTGTTCATTTCTTAAGCTAATTGCACAACACAGTGCATTACATCATTTGATATCTTCACACAGTGCGTTAGAGTGAATAGTCATTTTTCATTATATATATATTTTTTAACTTCTTTCTGCTAATTGCATGCCATGGCTTTTAAACATTTAAATAAGCACAGGTCAATTCTTTTAAACTCCATGCATGGATCTTCTTCCTTCTTCTTTCCCTCCAGAATATCTCAGTATGGTTTTAGGAGGATGGCACATTGCCTGTGTGTTTACAGAACGGAAGCCGTAGTCCTGACAGGTTTATTGTTGTTCGACCCTTAATGGCTACTTGTGGCTTTGGGGTTAATGGGATGGTCTATGGCCTCCATCAGTTTAAATGTGTCTGTGTCTGAATAGGATTCGCAGGTTGTACTGAATGTACCGATCATGAAACCTGAGCTGAGCAGGGCCATCGTACAGAGGTCCCACAGGAAGAGAGCAGCATTTGCTCCATTGAATTTAGAAAAAATTACCATTATATTTCGAATAGACTCACAGTGTGATATTGATCATTGAGGTGGTTGATAACGATGCAAACATAGCATTGTATTTCCGAGGTTTGGACTTTTACTGTTTGTCATAAGCCGCACAGTACAGTAGTTTTAGTTTGAATTTGGCCAGTTTAGCTCCATGCTGGAGTCAGTCCTGCAGTGATTCTTTTCAGGGGCACTGCAGTGAACTGGCCCCCTGTTCATATCAGGAATGAACAGAACTCTCTGTTGGTTTACTCACTAAATATACACTAAGTGGTTAACTTGTGCTCAGGTGTGAGTAAGACAGAGAAAGAGAGGGTTTGTGAGAGCATGAAGGAGACTGTTCGCATGTGTGTCCAGTGTGTGTTAGACAGTGTCTTCTGCTGTGGTACAGGCCTGTATGACATCATATTCACGGGCCCAGCCCTGTCCAGTAGATAACAGAGAGGCAGGGTGGGGTCACCCATCCAGTCATTCCAGGACGGTGACTGTCACTGATTTGCCTTTGAATCAGTGACGGTCACCCTCCTGGTCACCCTTCTGGAATGACTGGATGGGTGACCCCACCCTGCCTCTCTGGTATCTACTGGACAGGGCTGGGCCCGTGAATATGATGTCATAAAGGCCGCAACTACACTATCCTCTTTGTCAAAGGGGTCGTAGCCGAGCCTATAGCTGAGAGCAGACACTGCACTGCTGGGGACAGGGAGGCGGGGGAGTTAGCTGCTAAGAAAAGCCTGGGTGAGGTACCGGCCCCGTCTCTCAGCACCTCCTATCATCAGGGCCTGGTCCGTCACGCCAGCTTCATTGTGACTAGGGTTGTTTTGATCGTCTCACTCGTGTGTCAGGGTTCCATTACCTTTCTCGTTCCTGGTGGGGAAAGTGACGCAGGGAGCAGTGCTTTGTACACGTCCAGGAGACGATACTCCTCGTCCAGAGGAGTTGAAAGCAGGCCTGCTGACCAGGTCGTCTGAGGACAGAGGGCAGGACAGCGCCGTGTCTTTGTTGCCTGGATCAGTTTTTTTGTGGTCCGTGTGAAAATAGGTCTTCGTGTTTCGGTACAGGAAACATTGAGGAAGTTCATTCGCAAGGACAATGACACTTCTAACCACAGTGGGGGGAAGATATCCGCCATATTGGCCCATCCTAGGTTTCAGCTTCATCAACTTGTTTAGAGGTCATGAGATCTGAAACAGTTCGAGCATGCAAAACCTTTGAAACTTGGGCTTGCCTTCATGCTTATAGCGTCGCCTCGTACAATCATGTTGTATTCTGACTTCTTGCACAAACGTCTCTTTGTCCTCAAGGTTTATGATCCTTCTGACGTTAGATTAGATTAGGACAGTGTTGGATCTAAGAATATCCAAAACTCACCTAAAGGAGGGGAATGTAATCTAGGCTATTCATTTATCAGACGCTTTTATCCAGACTGACGGACATGCGCGGATCGCCTACAGTCAAATGCTCTACCACTGACGACACCTACATGATTGTGTTGGTGTAAGGGGTGTGATTCCTCCAGTAGACATGCAGCCTATCCTTTACAACACAACGGTCACATGATCTGTGATTAACACGATGCTGAGGGGGTTCATCCCTGGCAGCCTGCGGCTCTTTTGTCTTTCTTATTGTTTCTGCATGACTCATCTTAAGCACTTGTTTCTCCTCCATTGTTTAAATGCATTACTTTCCTGGAAAAGAGGCTTTTATTTGTCTTTGTTTAAGTAAAAATGGGAAATGTATTCGATTTGTTATTTCCTTACTAGGAGCTGCAGTCAAAACAGCAGGAAACATAAAGAGACGGCGTAGCTAATTTGGGGGCTGGCTGACACGTTTGCCTAGTTCTCAGTGGGTTCTCTCCTCAGCCGTCTCAGTCTAGCCAAGTTGATTCTTGGATATTTCGATCAGGGTGCAGGGTTTTCCCCCTAGAGAGGAGTTTCTGTGTGGTGGCAGGAGTTTTTCTCGCACAACCGGGGCAGCGCAGTCCGCTCGGAGCCCGCTCTGCCCATTTGTCTGGAGATCTGAATTAATGATTGAGAGGAGGGGCTTATGTGAAGGAGCCCATTAAGATGCAGAGTCACAGCGGTCTCCATGACAGCATGGCTATCATCTGTATCACGTCTCCCCCGGAGGACACGTCTTGTCTGGATCCCAGCGCTCGGCTGGAAGGTTAGGGAGCGTCAGTCTGAGCTAAAGACGTTCGCTTTTCTGAGGTAACTGTGCTGTGTTTACTCCCTTAACAGCTTAGAGAGAATAGCAATAGCACGTGTAAGACTTGCTATCCAATATCTGGAGCTTGTACTTTAGTTGTGGAGGGTTATGGTGTTTGCTTTCAGATAGGCTACTTTTGCGTCTTTCGAGTCTGAAGGCAGCGCTCTCAAGCACCCAGACCTGAACCATCTTTTACGCTTACGTGAAGACATACAATTGCTGCGGTTCCTGGTTTGTTGTGTCAGAGAATTACATTTATTTAAGCATCAAAAGATTTTTCTTAAATAGATTTTATGGAAAGAATGCTGCATTATTGATTGCCGTCATCCGCATATCCCTCTCTGCCCTGCCTGGTTATGCAACATGTGAGTGAGCGGACAGGCTCTTACAGAACATTATTCCAGTTCAGTAGGATGTGGGCTCTGTCAGGCCCAGAGTGATGCAGTGGAATTAATCCTGAGATCCTCAGTCTGTGAGTCCCTGTGGAATATTCCCCCTGCTGGCTGCTTCAGGGGGGCTATTTTGAGCTGCCTGCAATATTGCAAAAAAAAAAAAAAGAAATCGCAAAGCAAATGGATGAAGCCTGCTCTGCTGTCTGGTTCTGTCAGCAGGGCGGCAGCGATGTAGAGAAGGGACCAGAGAGGGTTGAGAGGGGAGCAGAGATGGAGGTAAGGGGAGCAGAGATGGAGGGAAGGGACCCGAGAGGGGAGCAGAGATGGAGGGAAGGGACCAGAGAGGGTTGAGAGGGGAGCAGAGATGGAGGGAAGGGACCAGAGAGGGTTGAGAGGGGAGCAGAGATGGAGGGAGGGGACCAGAGAGGGTTGAGAGGGGAGCAGAGATGGAGGGAAGGGACCAGAGAGGGTTGAGAGGGGAGCAGAGATGGAGAGAAGGGACCAGAGAGGGTTGAGAGGGGAGCAGAGATGGAGGGAGGGGACCAGAGAGGGGAGCAGAGATGGAGACGTTGACATGGTTGTTGGATATCGTTCCCTCCACACCTAGCCTACGAGTAATCCTATGTTTATCTGTACACAATCATGTATGTCTGTGGGTTTGTTTGTTTGAGAAATTGGGTGTGCAGTTTAATACAAGTGTTTATCTTGTGGCTGCAGTAAAACCTCAGACAGGCTGGCTTTGTATAAGGGGCAGGCCAAAGCTGGCTGTCAACACTCATAGGTTTCATAGAGCTCTCCGGGAGCCAAGAGGCTTGATACATGTGAAAAAAGAGGAATTGTAAGATATATAGCTTCTAATATACTAAGTTCCCTTTTTTTATCTAAAGAATAAACAACCTTTTAGCGTGGGAAAAGGTCAGGAAGTGTGGTGTGTGTGTGTGTGCATGATTTAAATATAAGGTAGTTTTTCATAGGGTGACGTGAAGATAAGCCCGAGCTTCCTGTTTTAGTGCGGGGCCAGTGGGGACCGGGGGCTTTGCGACTGCTCGATACCCACACACCAATCAAAGCAGGAGATAACGGTTCATCAACACTGCAGGTTGCAGAGTGAAAGCGCCTAAGGGTTCTTGATGATTTGTAAGCGCAGTGCAGATATTTCTCTGAAGCCTCTAGGCAGTTTGGATTGCACTTATGGAACCATGATCAACGAAGCATAAGAGAGAAATCCTTCGAGGGAAGGGGTGGAGTATGAAAGAGGGGGGATGAGATTTAATCAAATAAACCGATATCTGCTTCCTTACATTTAGTCATTTAGCAGACGCTCTTATCCAGAGCGTCTGCTACTATACCATCCTTCATGGTATAGTAAGTAAGTCACCTTGAAAAGTCCCTTTCGAGATGTTTTGGTGCTGAAAGATTAATTGTTGTAATGTTGTTTTTGTGTTTCCCGTTGGGATATTTTAGCACCATATAGCCTGTAGATCAAGGCTTTTATTTTGCACCCTGGCTTAGATGCGCTCTCCTGTATGGTATGACTTAAGAATGAGAGGGAATGTGACCATGCTGAAGGACAGGTGGGTCTGAGAAGCTTGTGTAGCATGACTGCATAACTGGTTGACTGCCATTCAACTGGCTCTCAATTTGTGAGCATCTGTATGGCAGCATTGACAACATTCAGTTTCCCTTAAACAATTGTTCTGCTGTGCGACTCAAGGAAATAGTTTCTGTTATTGTTAGCATAATCGTATCCTGAAGACAAAGGGGGCCAATGGGGGCGTGGTCCCCTGAGGCGGTCCTGGATATTTAATAGAATGTGTTCCTTTAGTCATTACTTTAGATGAGGAACAGGAAATCCCTGTTCCTCAAAGATGACTGTGAGTCCTGTGCTGAACTTGTTGTGCAGAAAACTATTCTGGTCCTACACTTGAACTGGAAAAAAAGGTTAATGTTATAATTGAAAAATAAAAAAAGTTGCGCCATTTATGTGTGGATGTATTGACAAAAGTCTTTATATCATGGTGTGTGTGTGTGTGAGTGAGAGAGCGAGAGCTCTCCTACTGTAGCCCTGGCCCAGTTACAAGGCCGATGCATTAAAGGTGACGAGAGAGGTTTTTATCCGGGCCTGGGTGTTGCATGCAAAGGTGTCCTGACCCTTTCACAGGCCCTGTCCTTGATGCTGTCATGCTGGGCTGCCCTCACAGCAGCATTTAAAGTGTGTCTGTCTGTCTGTCTCACACACACTCTTACCCTTTCTCACACACACACACACCCTCACTCTCTCTCTCCCTCTCCCATAACCCCCCCCCCCCCCCCTACTCTGTCACTGGGTAGTTATCCACTGTGCTGTTCTCCTGCTAGTGTAGGAGATCCTGTGTTTAGCCCTACACCTGCTGCTGTTTGGGGACTGATAAAAAGAGAGAGGACTAGGAACAAAGACCGTCTGAGATGAATAATTCTCTTTTATATCCCTGGCCGTGGCTGGCCTCTCAACCAAGCCCAGCTGCTGCATAAGGCCCGTTTCTAAAGCCCTATCTGACAGGTGGATCAATGCTGTCTTCCTGCTCTCCGCTCTGCAGTCTGCAGCCATGTTATTTAGGGTCAATCTGAACTGGAGGCTTTGAAACTTTGAATAAACTGAAGTTTCTCTCGGTCTACCACTGAATAGGCCCTATTATGGCGTGTCTTTTGGTTTTGCTATGAAGGAGTTTCACATTCAGGATCTAGCCTTTGTTACTTCCTACACAGGGTCTAATGTGTTGGGTTATAGTCTATTTAGCAGTGGGTTTATTGAAACAGCATTGTAAACATGCTCACTCATCAGGCTGCAGACTGCTTGCATATTCTATTCAGTCGTCCTTCTCTACGTTGCCTACATCCAAGAGGTGGCACAAAGAGATTATTAGTTTATATGCGTGGAGATGTCGTTCGACATCATATCTTAGGGGCGGTATTGGTATTTTATAGGGGTTCTTTTTTAATGTATTTTTAGTGGTGCGGAAATGTCAGATACTATTTGGTGTAACTGGTGGGGGAAGTAAAAATGTTCTGAAAACATTTGGATCTGGATAAATCTGGAGTGTGTGACTCGCAACTTTACCTGCAATATCCCACACGTCTGAGCCCTGCGCTCCTTGTTACTTTGAGTGTGACTCTTTGAATCGGACGTGGTTTTCCTCCCACGCTGAATCCAACCACAAAATCAAGTTTCGGCGAGGAAACAGAACAACCAAATTACGTGTCATGCCTGTGCCTTGTAGCAAAGTAAACTACTTGCATGCTGCTCGCTGCTATAGGCTCTTCGCTAGACCACTCAGTTTCACTTCCTGGTCCCCAGACTCTCTGTTTGCCTCTGTCAGACCCTGCCTCGGGGTTGGGGGCAGGGGGGAGAGAGAGAATGTGACACTTTAGTGCCGTTTGTCACGGCGCCTTGTGCAATAGAAACCCAACGCCAAACCACCGGCGCCGTTCCGGCTGCAGAGTGTTACCCCGGCCGTGTTCACCGGGGGGCGGGGGGGGGGGGGCATGTCTGTTTGTCCCCAACTTTGTTCATGTCACTGCATCAGGTTGGCAACAAGCTGAGCTGGTCACAGAGGCAGGCCTCCCTCGTGTAGGAGAGGGACTGAAGGTTCTTCTGCAGCAGATCGGGCTGGAGAGGATGAAAGCTTGGGAGTCAGATGGCTGAGCGGTGAGGGAGTCGGGCTAGTAATCTGAAGGTTGCCAGTTCGATTCCCAGCGTGCCAAATGACGTTGTGTCCTTGGGCAAGGCACTTCACCCTACTTGCTTCGGGGGCAATGTCCCTGTACTTACTGTAAGTCGCTCTGGATAAGAGCGTCTGCTAAATGACTAAATGTAAATGTAAAGCTTAGTAGAAGCGATGGGAGGATGGGATGAACTGGTGGATGAGGAAGTCTTGGAAGGGGTGAACTTGTAACTGAAGAAGAAGAATCTCGAACTCAAAATGACAGACAGTTCTGTATGTTAGCGGTAGTTAAGAAAATAAAAATAAAATGTTGTTGCTACATTCTGCATACTCTTGTAAACCTGGGCTCTGCTACCGTGAGGTGGTGTCGCTCTGTGGATGTAGAGGAGTTGGACAGTGTGAAATAGTGTGGACTGTTTTCTTGTTTGTGGGTTTACTGCTCCAGGATCATATGCAGATATTTGGCATGTTTGTTCCAGTTTTGTCAAAGGGATTCTTGTTGACTAATAGATCAGTAACAACAACGTATGTGAGCCTCCCCTGACTTTGTAGTTCCCAGCCTACGGCCGTCAGTGCAGCGAGGCTGTGGTCTGTAGAGCGTGTGGAGAAGAAGCGCTTCTGTTTTATTCAACACTTTTTTTCCATTTTCAAAATAGAAAGATGACTCGATCTTAGCCGCCTGGGGGCAGGTTCACTGTGGTTGTGTTATTCTACTCCTCTGACCCTGCCCCCCCCCCCCCCCCCCCCCCCCTCAACGACACACATACGCACACATCTTTCTGATACTGCTGAATGCGATGGGGTGCATTAGCGGTGTATTAATATCAGAGCATTATGTGTGCCTATCCTGCAGAATAACCAGTAACCTTGTCTGAAGGACAAGGATATAGCCCTCCTTCAGTACAAGGATATAGCCCTCCTTCAGTACAAGGATATAGCCCTCCTTCAGTACAAGGATATAGCCCTCCTTCAGTACAAGGATATAGCCCTCCTTCAGTACAAGGATATAGCCCTCCTTCAGTACAAGGAGATAGCATCTGCTCAAAAATCAGTTGGGTTCATAAATGCATTATTAGTTCTGAAAGAGTGTGTTAGAAGGTTGCCGGTTCGATTCCTGGCCGTGAAAAATGATGTTGTGTCCCTGGGCAAGGCACTTCACCCTACTTGCCTCGGGGGGAAATGTCTCTGTCCCATGTGTTTCACCGTGGTGTAACTCTGCTGCTCTCTGCTATCCTAACAATGAGCTGATGTGTCTCCCCTCCTCCCTCTGTAGAATGCAGCCTGGTGCTGGACCTGGACACAGACCCGACTGAGCGACTGTTGGAGAGCGTGTCGTTGAGGACGGTCCCCTGAAGCAGAACCATGCCCCGGCTCCCTTCCTGATCCGTCCTCCCTCCCCTGCCTCCAACCCTCCCCCACCCCCCCCACCCCCCCACCTCCACACACACGAACGATCGTTCAATCGCACGCACCTGCTGGAGCCGACCCCGTTTCCGGCGGCGGTGGTGGCGGCGGCTCTGCTCCGCTCCGCTTCCCGGTCACCATGGCGACGCCCTACCTGTGGAAGCTGTCGTCCCAGAAGCTGGGATTCTTCCTGGTGAGTTTCGGCTTCATCTGGGGGATGATGCTGCTGCACTTCACCATCCAGCAGCGCGCCACCCACGAGAGCAGCACCATGCTCAGGCAGCAGATCCTGGACCTCAGCAAGCGCTACATCAAGGCCCTGGCCGAGGAGAACCAGAGCGTCATGGACGGCCCCTACGTAGGAACTATGACTGCCTATGGTGAGTGGGGGGGGGGGGGTCAGACTAACTCATTCACACCTCATGCACCCACCATGGAGGGTAGCTGTCAAGCTCGCATACACACTGCACCTAGACCCTATGAGCGCCCTACTAACTTCTTCCCTTGTTCTACAAACGTCGTCAAGGATGCCGGCCAAGACTGAAAGCATCTTAAGCGTTCGGAACATAGCTTTGAAAGAGAGTTTCTGAAGCTCTAGATAAAATAAAGAGAAGAAATAAGTGTCCCAAAAGAACCACAGAGTGTTTGGAATGATCAGGGTCAGGAGGGTCATCTCTGCTGCAGACCTGAACTGAACACGAACAAAGCTGCGGCTGTATTTCTCCATAATCTTGGTAGCACCCGGCGACTTAAAAACATCAATAAGTTATTCATGCCATTAACAGACCCGTTTGGTTCAATGAGAAGCTTCATTAGAAACTTGGAGATTAAAATTGATTGCTCTCTAATGTGCAGCAAAGCAACAAGATAAAGGCGTGAGGCTAGCCTATTACACACTGGCCTTCTGTGACTCCCGGGCTGGGAAAAGCCAAAGACTAATATGATCTGTCTTTCAACAAGGGGTTTCTCCGACCCGACCACGCAATCACTCAGACACCAACTGTCGTTCTGTTCCCCCTCCTCTACTCCCCTGACCCTCCACAGCTCTTTGTTTACAGGACAAAACCAGCAGCATTTAGCTACTCACGTTCCCCTTAAGCTTCACGTAAGAAATGTATGCTCGGTGGGTTCAGAGACGCCATACTACATTGAGAAACCCATTTTTCTTTTTCCTTTTTTCCTCTGTCTGAAACGGGCCAGCACACTCCCACCTTCACTAATGACCTGAAATCCTTTGTTAAATGGTTTAGAGAAATCCCAGCCTCTATCCCAGATCTGTATTATGATATAATTAGCTAAATGTAATTACTTAAGGTCCCAAACCATGAGAGTAATTATCTGTAGAGAAGCATGAAATTGGTTTAGTGCAAACAGTATTCTGGAGGCTTCTCTGTTGCAGCCGTGTCTAGTGTAGTCGTGGCGACCCTAATTCAGATGCTCTGTGCAGATAGGAGTGCATCTGACAGACCTTGGTGATGCACGTTGGTTAGAATGATGTTAGACCGAACCCTGTTGCATTTACCAGATACTCATGGTTTACCGAAACAGTAGCTGTGTTACCAGTTTACTGCCATGTAACCCATTTTCGTCATCCATTAGAGGCCTGAAGCTGTAGCAAGACCCTCCTCTAAGTCAGACAGTTCATGGGGGGTCCATCCTGTGTCTTGATTATTTTAAAAATAAATAAACTGACAGAAAGAATTACTTTGTAGTTTTAATGCTTCGTCTCCAGATTGGAATTTGTTGTTACAAATGCATTTAAGAGGAATTACACCATCTGCTTTAGCTCTCAGTGCAAGCCCAGTGACATATTGTATCCAGTTATGAAAAGAGCAAGACTGTTCTATGTGGTGCATTCAGTGCTGTTTGTTCCTTCTGAACAGATCATTTTCTAACCTGGAAGAAGGGCTTGCTGAAGTAAAATGTCAAGACTGCAACCATAACCGTACACTGTTTATAGAGAAGCAATGCAAGGTTGATGAAATCATGTCTACAATCGGAGGAAAACGTTTTTTAAGGAGTGCATGACTATTTTTAGTCCTGTCAGGTCGACCCCTTTTCCAGTAGCTTAGTGAATATGCAAAGCGAGGACTTGACATTCTGGTTCTTTCCTGCTTTTTCCCCTCACTCAATTCCTGCCTCTCTTTGGTGCAGATTTAATCATGGCTTGGCTGGATGCTTTAGCAGGGGATAAAGGCATATCTTACCTCTGTGACAGCACGCTGCTCAAAGTTCAGCTCTATGGAGGCACTGTGCAGCATCACTGAGTAGTGTGCAGCCCTGCCATTAGCCTAGAGATATGGTGTGTACCTGTGTGGGAGAAATCATGGATTTCGTATTTGCTTATGTTAAACACAACCAATGGATCAGACAGTGTCTTATTAGTAGGGTTGTGTACGTTATAGGCTCATTTTATTTTGAATTTTCATTCTGTAGATCCTGCTGTAACCTATACTGTGTACTGTAGACGATAATGTTTAGACCAGTTGTTATCAGCCTGAGTGGATGACAAACATCTGTTGGCTATTATATATATATATATTCGTTTTTCCTCTATTCACGGTCAATTCTGTCCTCGGACCTTCATGCCTCTAACTTTGCTAGTACCACTTTACGTCCTCTCCAGTCATCAGATTCGTATATGTTTAGTGTTTTGCACCTCCCTGCAACAGTAAATTCCGTGTTTGTATAACATACATGGCGAATAAACCTGATTCTGATTCTTAGCAACCGAGAACCTGAACTTGTTGTCACACACTTTTCGTGGAGACGGAACAGTTTCTTGGAACAGCTTGGTATGTTTCCTGCCCCAGCTCCCTGCCCCCGGCCTTCAAGGGTCACTGATGCTGTGTTGTAATACCGCTTCTGCGGGATGTGACCTCAAAGTTTCATGTGGTTCTGGGGGTGGAATGTCATCTGATCTTTCTCAAATCTTCCAGACATGGAACAGACATAGTGGGACGTTTTGGCTGCTGGGTTTGTTGTCACCTGAAACACTCTATGAACAATGCTACTGTTGTAGTAACGGGCAGGTGTGAGGTTACCCACCTTCGTGACAGGGACAGGTGGAATGTGTTGTCAGGCCAGGGCCCTGTGGGGTTGACAGGGTCTGGGTTACTACCAGGATGGAGGAGAGGGGCAAGGGATGGATCACAGGGAGTCAGGTGGCTGAGCGGTTAGGGAATCGGGCTAGTAATCAGAAGGTTGCTAGTTCGATTCCCTGCTGTGCAAAAATGACGTTGTGTCCTTGGGCAAGGCACTTCACCCTACTTGCCTCGGGGGAATGTCCCTGTACTTACTGTAAGTCGCTCTGGATAAGTGTGTCTGCTAAATGACTAAATGTAAATGCATGCTGGGACTTCCTTCTCCTCACCCCTAGGTCCTTTTTTGTGTGCAGTGTACAACTTCTTGAACTCCATTTTAGATTGCGAAGCTCGTTCCACAGTGACAGCCGATATTTAACACGAACATGGTCAGATACCAACATCATTTGCAAGCCTTCTTATTGAATCACTGCGAAAGAAATCTTACCACAAAGAGGGTATGTGCGTGGGGATGTTGTCTCGGTCTGTTATCCTGGCATGCAGAACGCTGAGGAACGAGAGCAAGTTGGTCTCATGATGTTGATAGCATGAATGTAGCGTGTAAATCCCAGTTCTAATCCTGACTCCTGGCCCAGGTGTCTGATATGGCGTGTGACATGGATCCAGAGGTCTTCTTCACCACGGTCATGTTTAGCCTCTCCAGGTCAGCATAGAGCACTCACATTCATGGGAATATGGAAGTAGATCAGGACATCCCATCTGTCAGTCGGACAAATTAAAGTCCTGCTGGATTTGCGTTCCCGTCATCAACAAATGAAGGATAATCATTTGCTTATTTTTCCCGCTGTGCGTTATATAGCTTTTCTGCCTCAAACAAGCTTGTATGTGTGTTCTTTTAAGATATATATATATGTATATATTTATATATTAGTTTTTGTATTTCATTGATGTTGACCTACTTTAGGAAAACAAGCTCAATAATCTGAACTGATTTGTTATGTTACCAGTGTAAAATAGTTTGAGACGATTAGTTCACTCTGCCGTTCTGTTTGCTTTGACTGTTTTGTCTGCTTGCTGGAAATATTTAGACAGCAATTAGTAGAACAGGCTACTTGTTTGTTGGCTGATCCCCCTTTTGAAAGAAGCGAGTATGCTTGGCTGATCAAGGGGGTCAGAGCTATGAGGGGCGTATCATTTGTCTCGAGGCCTCTGAGGCCATATGTATTGGAGGCAATTGCTGATAGGATGAGTCACTCTAAGCATCCCTCAGACATGGCTGGTCTGTATTATCGAATGAGTCAGACACCGCAAGCATCATTTCATTCCTCATTCGTTGTAAACATAGTGCAGGCTATTCAGCCTGCTGCAGTGCAGTTCATCGTTTCCTGAGGTATCACATTCCATCTGTGTGGACGTTATTCCGGTTCATTGATAGTGACTGGTGACCCAGCTTACCATATTGGTTGAGCACAGTTCATTACTGGAAGGTTGGACCAGGAAGTAAAGACAGCCGTCCTGCTCATGCTCATATCAAGATGGGAGGTAGCTCGCTCAGACGCTGAGCCTTCTGGTCTGCGTGGGCACATTCCATTGTCCCCAATTATGTTTAGTCGGATGCCTTGGCAAGGCGGCCACTCTCACTCTCCAGTTGATTGGTTCCTTGTCGTCCAATGCTGGCTGTGGGCATCTGCTTCTGCTGCCAAGCCCACCTACAAAACAGAAGCCCTCCTCTCTCTCTCTCTCTCACTCTCACTCTCACTCTCACTCTCACTCTCACTCTCACTCTCTCTCTCTGTCACTCTCCCTCTGTCTGTCTCCCTCTGTCTGTCTCCCTTAATTATTCTCTGTCCCATGATCGATGACGATGCTAAAATATTAAAGATGATTCTAGAATTCCTTATGTGTTGGGTTCAGCTACTAAAACTGTCAAGTTGCTGAGGGCTTGTTATTACTTTACACCTAAAGGCCCTCAGGCCACATCTGACCTACTTTAGTAATAATGGAGACATACATTCTCCATTACTGTGCTGTCCAAAAAAGTGCTCAAGGTCCTCAATGCACATTAAAAGGTTCTTTACCCAGACAAGGTTTTGTACAGTTTCAATTTCCTACAGTACTGGCAGTAACTGTAGTGGCTTAATATATTTTTCTGTTTTAAGCTAAATGACATAATGTTTGCTGTAGGTTATAGATGGATTCCATTAAGGAATGTGTGCAAAAATGCCATCTCCTGCTTGGCCGGCTTGTCCTTAAATGGTATCAGAACAGTGATGATGTCATTGCGAATGCCAGCTCTGTGTGTGTGCTTCACAGTGTCCTCCCTCCTCCCCACACTGCTGCCCAGGTTCTGGGGTAAGCACATGCCCACAGACCCCAATGAACCACCAAGGTCACATTCAAAGACACTGCAGTTCGGTTTAGCATTTAGATGAATCCCTAGCTGGGAGCCTGAAATCCGATGACTTAATGTTGGGCTGGAACGCCCCGGTTCTCTCCTTCCCTTCTATCTCTAGAGAAAGACGAGCCTGCTGTCTCTGTGGAGGAAACTTAGTCACACCATAATGATATATTGATCAGTCTGGTTATGATGATAAAAATAGGAAGCTCTTTTCCCCAGGCAAAAATCCTGGAGGTTTTTCAGGCACATTACACTGCTTGTGTAGACTGTATTATTCTCCCTCCTTACCGTTCTTTAGTAAACGACAGTAAGCCTTTAATATTTTGCGCCTTTATTTACCGCAACCCAGACAGAATATTGTTTGTGCTCTTAAAACCGCCAAGAGTTTCTTTCAATGGCACTGACTTTTCTGCATATTAAGAGGTCAAAACAAAGTGAATTCCAGTTGGCTATGCCCATCTCTGACCACGGTTCTTCACTGTTCTTCTTCTGTATCCTCTTGTCTGTAAATCTGAAGAACATCCCTTTTAGATGTACAAAGGCCTAAAAACCCCCAAAACAAGGTCGAGTCACCTAGTTGTCCTCTTGGCGGAGCATGCCCGCTAACTCTACCGTTTGCTGCTTCCTGTGGTGCAGATCTGAAGAAGACCCTGGCCGTGCTGCTGGACAACATCATGCTGCGACTCGGCAAGCTGGAGTCCAAGGTGGACAACATCTACAACGGCACAGGCGCCAACCTGACGGTGGGCACCAGCACGGCCACCCCCAGCGCCACCAACGCAGGGAAGGTCAACGTGGCCGGTGAGTGGCGCTCTCCTGTCAACGCTAGAACAGACGGCCGCTGCATTTTCTTTTTGGATTCAACCCATTGATCTATCAAATACAGTACGCTGACAGGTTGAGAGGGTTTCAAGGGAATTTCGGAAGCCCCCAGAGAGGGCGGGGGAGATGAATTAGTAATCCCGACATGCTCAGTCTAAGGTTTTCCCCTCAAGTCCACACTCTGATAACATACCGTGTGGGCTGTTCCACACCAGTGTTGAAGGCTAACACTTTTCATTGTAAATGAAAAAAAAATATCCCCAGCTGCGGTAACATTTCCTGGATGAAATGTCTGTCGGCTCTACCTTAACTAAATTCCCCGTAGCTCCACGTCCGATCCATCACACGGCTTTGAACAAACAACCCCATTCACTCAGAGTGGACCTTCTGTCGGGTATCATTGATTATCCAGGCAGTTTCAACTTGATGAATTTGCTAGCTGTGAAAATGAAGTGTTTGTTTTTCTGAGTCCAGGGTCTCTCTTTCAGTAGTTGGTGAGGTATTTAGTGATTTAAATGGAGCCCCTATGTGGTGCTGGAAAGTCAACAAAATGAGATTACGACGATTGAGTTATAAAGTTGGAGCAGCACAGAGGAGGGTTTATTCTGCGCGGTGTGAGCACGTCCTGGATTCTTGATTAGCAGATCTGCCTCTCTGCTCTCTCTCCTCTCTGCTCTCTCTCCTCTCTGCTCTCTCTCTCCTCTCTGCTCTCTCTCTGCTCTCTCTCCTCTCTGCTCTCTCTCTGCTCTCTCTCTCCTCTCTGCTCTCTCCCCTCTCTGCTCTCTCTCCTCTCTGCTCTCTCTCCTCTCTGCTCTCTCTGCTCTCTGCTCTCTCTCCTCTCTGCTCTCTATCCTCTCTCTGCTCTCTCTCCTCTCTGCTCTCTATCCTCTCTCTGCTCTCTATCCTCTCTCTGCTCTCTCTCCTCTCTCTGCTCTCTCTCTCCTCTCTGCTCTCTCTCTCCTCTCTGCTCTCTCTCCTCTGCTCTCTCTGCTCTCTCTGCTCTCTCTGCTCTCTCTCTCCTCTCTGCTCTCTCTGCTCTCTCTCCTCTCTGCTCTCTCTGCTCTCTCTGCTCTCTCTCCTCTCTGCTCTCTCTCCTCTCTCTGCTCTCTCTCTCCTCTGCTCTCTCTCCTCTCTCTGCTCTCTCTCTCCTCTGCTCTCTCTCCTCTCTCTGCTCTCTCTCATTGGAGCACGAGCAGGACAGGGCGTCAGGGTCGCTCTGTGGTCTGTGTGTTCTGCAACCATCTTCACTTCCCTTAGCGTTTGTCTTGTCTCACGCATTCTGCAAATCCCCCCCCCCCCCCTCCTCCTTTCTTGAAAACGTCAAAGCTCTTCCGAGGACACTTGTGTCTGGTTCCTCCCTCTCCCCTTGTTAAGTCAGTCGGCTAATGGCCCCGTCAGAGCAGAGCGCGGTGTCCTGCCCAGCATGACAGCAGGCAGCCCTGCCCAGCGTGGCAGCCGGCAGCCCTGGCCGGGCCCACGCTCCACGGGCTGGAAGCAATTACACAGATAGTATCTGGACAGTGAAGGGAACACGCCTGGCTTCGGAGCGACTGCTGTGTAGATGGAGCAGATGGGGATGTTGGTCTTTCTGGCTGCTGGATCGTACAGACCCGAGTCCTTCTCCCTAGGGCCCCTTTAGGGTCTGGCCTGGGGAGTCAGAGACACTCACATCCCAGTCCCAGGAACTTTATTGACTTGATGTAAATGTTTTATCTGATCTGCACATACTGGTGTGTATCAGTGTGTATCAGAGTTGAGGTTGTAGTTCAGTTTTACTAATGAAATTAGATAAACATCCAGTACATATTTTATTTGAATCCATTTGACTATCTTTAGTCATGAAGTCATTTCACCACGTACACAATTGTCAGAATGTCAGCTGAAATGTTAGCCTGACCTTTAGCGCTGGTGTCCTTCCTGAATCACTGAGGGAGTGGAGGGCAGTACCACCTTAGGAGACATCCATGGTGCCTGCAGCCTCCACTGTCAGCCTCTACTCCGCTCTGCTATCAGCCTCGTCTATATCGGCCTCTGCTATCGGCCTCTGCTATCAGCCATATCAGCCTCTGCTATCAGACAGAGCCATCTGGCTCTGTCATCAGTCTGCTGGGCAGAGACACATAGGTCCTCCCCAGCACACAACAACTCAATCTGGACGCCTTTCTGTGAGGGAGGCTGGGAGGCAGAGGCGGGGGGATGCAGAGGCAGAGGCGGGGGGATGCAGAGGCAGAGGCGGGGGGATGCAGAGGCAGAGGCGGGGGGATGCAGAGGCAGAGGCGGGGGGTTGCAGAGGCGGGGGGAGGCGGGGGGAGGCAGAGGCAGAGGCGGGGGTAGGCAGAGGCGGGGGTGCTGTAGTGTTTCTTCCCGACCTTGGTGTGGACATTTGTGTGTCTGTTCCCTGTCAATGTGACCAATCACGGCCTTCGCGGCGTGATCCTCCAGAGCGCGATCCCAGTGTTGAAATGTAATCAGGCTCATGGAGGGTCTGTAATGGGATGAAAGACCTGGTTCTGGGCTTCTGAGATTGGCCTGGCGGGAGTTTTCTCCCCCCGTCCCCCCCTTCCCCCCTCTTCTCTCTCCTCCATTCCTCCACCCCCCCCCCCCCCCCCCCCAACCCCCACCCCCAGACACTGTTGAAAGGTGTTGATGTTGCTCTTGGCAGGCCCGTTTGCCTGGCGGTGTGATTTGTAGAGAGAAAAGAGTGTTTTTTTGAAGCTGTGTCCGCAGGAACCAGCGAGCAGAAGGGCCCATTTCAGCCCAGAATGGCCCGTCTCTCGGTCTGTCTGTCTGTCTGTCTGTCTGTGGTCTGTCAGTGTGTCCCAGGCTTGAGGCTTCCAATGACGCCACAAGACAAATAAAAAGTCAACAGAACAAAGGGGAGACCCTAATGCATCACACCTCAGTCAAGCCTGTCATAACACTGTAAACAATCCCACTCAACTGACGGCTATTGTCTGAGATTTACATTTACATTTAGTCATTTAGCAGACGCTCTTATCCAGAGCGACTTACAGTAAGTACAGGGACATTCTCCCGAGGCAAGTAGGGTGAAGTGCCTTGCCCATGGACACAACGTCATTTTGCACGGCCGGGAATCGAACTGGCAACCTTGAGAGATGAACCTCTCGAAGAGGGAGAATGCAGAGCAGGAGTGCGGGGGTGCAGGGGAGGTCTCGGGTCGGAAACGGACGTGGGGAGGGGCATGATTGCATGTACAAAAAGCCGTACAAATACTTACCAACTCACCTGAATAAGCGTTATTCAGCAGACATGACACCCATGACATGTTTTACTTCTCTGAGTTTCTTAAGTAGTTCTGCAGCATGTGACCCACACAATTAGTGGGAGCTGTTTGTTTGGTCTAAATACAATTTGTGGTGTCCGTTACGGTTTCACCAGACAAAGCTTTTTCTCTGGGAGTGCTCCCAGTCCCCAATCAGTACTAATCAGGTGTGGAGAGATGCTGCCTGCTGCCAAACACACATGCAGCATCCACGGACACAACTCAATCTGACGGGCCCTCGTGAACAAACCGAACACCTTCAATCTTCACAGCTTCCCACTGCCCGGAATCCGCTCTGTGCCACACGTCTAGATCGCCTTAGTCTACCACTTGCTTTCCTCGACAGCCCCCTTTAAGGATGTCCACAGCAGTCAACATGGCACTCCCACCAAGCTCATTTCCTTTGACGTGAACGCCAGCTGAGGCCCCGACAGTCAGTGTGTTAAAACGTGACGCATCAAGATGTGTTCACCCACAACTACCAGGGTATCATAGACATGGCAAGTGAGTTGCTGTTTTCAGCTTTACCCTAACTCCCCCCCACCCCCCCCCCCACCCCCCCCCCCTCACCCCCCAAACACACACACACACGTTTTTCCTGCCCCCACTGTGAGATCTCGACAGGACCAGATGTGTCTTTCCACGGTCTTCGTCACCTCTGCTAATCCGTGGCACGGCTCAGCGTCCATGGTGACCTTTGCCCTCTCAGCTTGTGTGGCAGACGACCCTGCAGTGTGGAGCTGTCAGCATGTCTCTGAGGGGAACGAGTCCGGGCTGGAGCAGGGCTGGCTGAACAGGCAGGGGGCCTCAAGACACAGTTTCATGATGTTTTATGATGGATGATGTACAGCCTGCACTGCTTCTTACTGCACAACTACAGTAGCAGTTCAGGACGTAAGGATTGTTGAGAAAATGGAAACCTGGAACATAGTAAAATAGGAACCCTGTACCCAGGGCTCGCAACTAACTTTTTTTCCTCACTGTCCCAGTACCTCCAGCATCTGCTGGGAAGCTTCAGGCGAAGTGGTTGTTTTCCCCCTCTCTCCTCTGCGAACCTCTGGCGTCCCCGGAGACCTCTTCTGTTATGAAAAGCAGGCCCCATTTGTACGTGTACATGTAAGCACATCAGCACGCTGTGCATGGAGGAAACTACGTGATGTTGTCACCTCATAGTACCATGCTGCCACACACGCACACACACATATACACACACACACACTCACTATCTCACACACACACACACACACACACACACTCACTATTTCATACACACACTCACTATTTCATACACACACACACTCGCTATCTCATACACACACACACTATCGCATACACACCCACACACTCACTATCTCATATACACACACTATCACTATCTCATACATACACACGCCCACACCCACACTCACTATCTCATACACTCCACACATGTCTTATTCATTCAGGAACAATGCCTGGGAAAAATGGGTTGAAACAACATCTGAAGACTTCAGGCCACTGCCCAATCCATGTGCTCTCTTCCGTTTCCCTGTAACTCTATCTGTTTCTCTGTCTCACTCTATATCCATCTCTCTCTTTCTCTGCCCACCCCTCATTCCTCTCCTCCTCTCCCATGCCCTGTTGTTTGTCTGAAGCAGGCAGCCACGTCCCACATCCTGGGGGAGTGGAAACCAGGCTGTGTCCACTTGCCATATTCAAACAGACATTTGGCTTTTGTTGTAACAAGGATTTAGGGTTAGCAGTCTTGAGGAAACGAGAAACATGAACAGCATGCTGGTAATGTGGCCGCAACAGCTTGGCCTCGCTTCACATAGCTGCTAGATTAGGTCGGCATCTTTAAACACAGATTTGAAGGGAGAAGATCCTTATGCGGCCTAGGTTTTTTTTCTCAGCTAATTCTGGAGTTTGTTGACGTTCTCTGCTCCTGGAGCTGGTGCACTCCAAGCCTCCCCTCTCCAGTACGCTTCAGGCAGTTCTCTGTTGTTTCAAGGTCTGGTGGTCATGCTCCGTCGCCTCCTCACCTCTCCTGTGACATTCAAACACCAGTTGATCATTGAGGAAGTCGTATCTCCTAATCAAAGTTATTCAAAGCCGCCCTCCTCCTCTTTCCTCCTCAGTCCCCATTGGCTCCTCCTCCTTCCTTCTCACTCCCCATTGGCTATTTCCTCCTTCCTCCTCAGTTCCCATTGGCTTCGGTCCGTGTTTGTGTGTGTGTGTGTGTGCGTGCGTGTAGGAGTAGTGATTCATCACAGATGATCAGAGATAATTAAAGCTTTTGGCTGCTGCCAGCCTCATGGGACTGTCGCTCCTCAGTTGTAGTGATCAGTTCCTCTGTAGAGAGCCAGGACCCAGGCCTGGAAGATCTCTCCCCTCTGTAGAGAGCCAGGACCCAGGCCTGGAAGATCTCTCCCCTCCAGAGAGCCAGGACCCAGGCTTGAGACACGTGCCCAGGGACCGCCCCCTCTTTCCCTGAAAATCTACCGGTAGAAAGTGTCTCAGAGTACAGCCTCCATTAGCCCCCCCCTCCTGCCTTATTGATGAAGTGCCCAAGGACGTCTTTCACTCCAGCAAAGTGCTCTGAAAGTTGGGGATGAAATAGAGAATGTGGGGGAGGGATGAAGAGAGGTAGAGGGGGAAGAGCAATCAGATCTTCTATTAAGTCCAGAAAGTTGCTATGTCGGTCGTCTGGGTAAGGGTGCTTGATGAGTGTGGATCTGAATTCGATCACAAGCTCATGATCTCCAACGTGTGAGGCCACACCTGCAGATGATGTCACTGGATTCATGCTTCAGCTCGACAGGACTCTCCTGTCCTCCGAGCGCATGCCATTATGTGGACGTCAGGGTGTCTTACGCAACGTTGAATGATGGCAGACTCTTTC
Organism: Osmerus mordax; assembly: GCF_038355195.1. Taxonomy (NCBI): domain Eukaryota; kingdom Metazoa; phylum Chordata; class Actinopteri; order Osmeriformes; family Osmeridae; genus Osmerus; species Osmerus mordax. The sequence continues at coordinate 4,487,601 of NC_090071.1, forward strand.
CAAGCTGCTGAGTCCTGAGGGTCATTCTGTGACCTTGATTCTGTGGGTTGTCAGTCATGACATGCGCTCGCTCACACACACACGCACACACACACACAGAGTGGTTAGGTTAGAGACAGGGCTGCTTATCTTGTCAGATGAGAAGTGGTTTAAATTGACATAGTCTTTTCCTCTCCTTATCTGTGTTGGAGGTGTTGAAAATGGTGCTATTTTGTGTTTTTCTTGAGGAACGTCATAATGGCTGTCGGCTTTATGTATGTGGGACTGTGAATAAGTGTGTGTGTGTGTGTGAGTGAGCGAGTATGTGTGCGAGTGTGTGTTTGAGTAAGTGTGTGTGTGTGTGTGAGGACACAGTGCGAGTGTCCAGCTGTTACCGTGACAGCGGGCCATGGCTCTGAGCTTAAGATGACATTAAGATGTCCTTCAACCTGCTGCCACCACATACATCTGATCAAACGCATTCATATTTACACCTCACTGGGCCTCGGGTCTTTGTGTCGGAATCTTAACAGCAGGAGCTGTCACTGGATTGCTGCCTGGCTGGTTGGTTGGCTGCTTGGCTGGTTGGCTACAGTAGCTGGACTACTGACTGGCTGCATGGCTTGTTGGCTGGTGAGATCTTAGTGTAGCATCTTGGTAGAGAGAGCAGGTGTGTGTGTAATGAAAAGGTTCTGTGACTATCCTCTCCCCGTGTCTTTGTACTTTAGCATTTGGAAATGGCTGTAATCTCCTTCTCTATTGTTCTCCTGCTGCTGTTGCCCCGGGAACCAGGGCAGAGAGGCTCTTTGTGTGTCTGCTGTCTCGTGACCACCCTGTGTCCACAGAGTAGAGGCGCTGGGTCCTTCTCATCTCCCTCATAGCTGTTTTCAACAGACAAGAACTAGTGTGGTTGAATGAGTGTGTGTGTGTGAGAGAGTGAGTGTGTGTGTGTGTGTGTGTGTGAGAGAGTGAGTGCGATGGATTGCGATCAAGTGCGTGTGAGTGAAATATAATCATTTCCTGTTCTGGACCCCGCAGCTCGTTTCTGAAGAGATGGGTTTGTCCTCACAGGTTAACACTGTGGTGCGGTGTGCATCTGAGCTCAGCTTTAATCCACTGGTCTTCCTGGAACGGAGAGAACATCTGGGTGACGGGATTGAGCGACACGGCCTCGCCACTCCCACCTTCGTCATCATTACATCACAGGGTCAAGTCTCCCTGCCGTAGTGCATGAGGACAGGAGCAAGCGCTTTCCTGGCTGACAGATGAAAAGATAGGCTGTTTATTATAACTGTCAGATATTTTCTGTTGTCTGCTCTAATCTCTTTAGTGTGTGTGTGTGTGTGTGCGCGCCGGAGTGTGTGTTTTGTCGTGTGTGGCAGCTTGTGTGTGTGTGCTGCGTTGTGCTGGCGTGTGTGTGCGGCTGGCTGTAGGGCTCATGGATGGGAGGCTGCATTTCCTCTCCTCTGGCAGTCTCCCCAGAGATATCACATAAGAAGAGGGGGAAAAGGTTGTCTCATCCATCTCTTCTATTCCAGACTGGGGTGTAAGGGTGCTGTTCAGGTGGCTCAGCGTGTGGCTGAACACTTCCCATACTTCTCCAGCTCTTATGTGAAACCCAGACTAGCTCAGCTGTCGTGGACCAACGCACCGAGGTTAATACCCTCCTGTCGCTCATGTCTGACTTCAGATTTTGACTTGAGACTGGAGAGCTGCTGATCCCAGACACGCAACAGACTCTGTCTTGTTGAGAGAGAGCACTTGCGAGGAGAGCACGGTATTCGGCCGGGCCTTGTCCGTGTCGCTGAAAGAGAGTGCTGCTCGCTATCGTATCATCAGCAACAGCATCAGGGTTCCCAGGGTGACTGGATCTCTGAATGGGACTGTGTGTGGGACCCGGTAGCACCCATGTGGGGTGTGCTGGTGAACCCCACACCTGGCCTGTGTGCCGTGAATGCTGGAACCTAAACTCTTCTTCTTTGTTTTCTCTCTCTTTTCTCTCAGACCTCCTGAACGGTGCCCAGGAGAAGTGTGAACTGCCCCCCATGGACGGCTTTCCTCACTGCGAGGGGAAAATTAAGGTAAAGAGACACACACACACACACACACAGCCCGCGACCTTTGATTGTCACTGGCGTGTGTGTGCGTGCACCTATGTACCCTGGCAGACAGGGTGGTCATATCACACACACCATCTGCTCTGCTGCCGTGGAGCTGTCTCTGATAACGTCATCGTGTCAGGGAGAGGTCGATACCAGGGCAGCCTGGCCTCTGCAGTCAGCGCCTGGACACACACCAGTCTCATAGAAAGAGCAGTAGAAATTGAAGGGCGTTTGATTTGTCAGAGGTATCGGACTGATCCACTAGTTCCAGCCCGGTGGGGTGAGACTAATCAAGTTCACCCAAAAATTAGACCGTATTTACATTGTCGTAATTGATCCGGGCCTGCAGGAACTATATTGACTTTCACCGAGGGGAAACCTAGTTCGGTCCAGTTAAGCTCTGCTTGGTCCAGTTTAGCTCTGTTTGGTCCATATAAGCCTTGCTTGTCTCGCCGTTTGCGATGGGATTATTGTCTCGGGATTTAGATCTCAAGTGTTCTGTGGGGGGCGATTAAAGGTCACAGTTCAAGGAGGATTAGTTGGGGTTGTGAAAGGGGGATCAAAGTCTGGCCTCGTATGTGGGCAGTCAAATGAGCTTCAGTTCACTATTATTTTCTTCCAGCCAGCTCTGTGATTACGGGGTTTGCAGTCTCAGCTGTGGCTGTGCTTCTAATCAAGTTTCCATCCTGTGTTCTTTCAGTCACTGTCATGTCACTAAGCCGTTCTGATATAAAACCAACAGCAAAAGAAGAGACGCCGATGCTAATGGCGCTAATTCATCCAGCATGCCGATGCTGTCAGACATGCCGACCAACCTATTTGACTGTTCTAATCAACGCTCCGGCTCGCGTCGTGCGTTTTCACACGCCAGTTCGTGCAGGCCCCCCCCCCCCCCCCCCCCCCTCTGTTAGACTCTGAAAGCTCTGGAGGTCACATGACCCCCCTCGTGCACACCAGACCTCCTGGCTCAGCTGTCAATCATGTGGGTTTAGTGGCTAGGCTGGCTCAACCTTCCGCTCTGCTCAAAACAACCTGGATGGAAACTTCTAGACTATGGAAATAAGACTCAGACGAATGGAACGCAGTTATTTCTAGACGATGCCCCCCCCCCACCGTCCCTTCCTCGCTCTCCTCCAACCCACCCCCTCCCTGCACCCGCCCCCAATATCGTAACCTCCGCCACATCGATTTTCCAGACGGTTCTGCTTTTCTCCATCTTCTAGCCTAGACCCCCCCCCCCCCCAACTCTCCAGTCCTAATGTGCACCCACTCATGTCTCTCCTCTTCCTCCTCAGTGGATGAAGGACATGTGGCGGTCGGACTCCTGCTACAATAACTACGGTGTGGACGGATCCACCTGCTCCTTCTTCATCTACCTCAGTGAGGTGAGAGAGGGGGAGGGAGGGAGGGAGGGGGGGAGGAAGGGAGTAGAGAATGGGGGGAGGGAGGGAAGAATGGAGGGAGGGAGGGAGGGAGGGAAGAATTGGGGGAGGGAGGGAGGGAAGAATTGGGGGAGGGAGGGAGGGAAGAATAGGGGGAGGGAGGGAAGAATAGGGGGAGGGAGGGGCAAAGAGTGATAAAGGACGGAGGAAGAGAGTGGGGAGATGGAGGGATGGATGGAGGGAGCAAGGTGCGAGAGAAGAAAGGGAGAGAGAGAGAGAGAGAGAGGGATGGGGAAAACCAAGCTAGCAGACGGAGGAACGGGGGAGGAACAAAAAGATGGAGGGAGGAAATATCCTGGCATAGCGAAGGGAGGAGAAAGGGAGTGAGAAAGGGAGAGGTTGTACAGGGATGGGAAAGACAACAGGGGAGAAGGAAGAGAGTGCAGGTTGCTCATTGCCATTCCTCACGTGTCAGGAGCGCTCGCTTCTCATTCATGAACACCACGTAGCCTTGACGACACAACTGCGCCCTCCAGGGTGGTCCAGGGCTGCTTACTTATTGATGGGAGTTTATCTGTTTGCGTGTACTACTCAGCTGTGCGAGAGAGGAATGCTAAAACACCGCCTACAACATTCAGACACCTCCTTTAGGTTCCTTAGACATCAGTTAAAACTGTTCAGGAAAGATGTCCCCCAGTATTTAATGTGCAAGCTCTTTCAAAGCACACCATCCCATGCTGAAATGATCTAGTCAAAGAGCAGCACATAGGTTGTGTATTGTGAAAGAGCTGTGCTTGGTGGAGGGGCTGTATTGGACGCCCGACAAGGTCTCTGTTAACTGGATGGAAAAACTTCAGGTGGGGTGGGGGAGGGGGGAGGGGGAGGGGGGGAGGGGGCGTGCACTAGGCATCCAGATAGAGAGCTCTGCACAGTGAGTTATCTTTCTCTCTCTCTCCTCTCACCTCCATCTCACTCTATCTTCACACAAACCCCCTCTCTCTCTCTTTCTCTCTTCTTTCCTCTATCTCTCCATCCTCCCACCTCTCTCTCTTGCTT
>NC_090071.1:4492319-4513040 GCF_038355195.1 Osmerus mordax
CCCTCCTCCGTCTCTCTGTGATATCAGTCTCTGGGAGTGAGCCGGTGTGTTCCTCAGATCCAGTTAAGGAGGGTGGGGTGATTTTAATCCTGACTAGCAAGCTTCCACTTCTCCCAATGATTTCCTGTCGTGATGAGCGACGGTAATGTGCCCGGGCGGCTTTGTCTCTCCAGCGCCGGCCGCCGCTCAGACAGCGGAATGAGCAGCCTCTCCCTCGCACGGACACAAATAGAGCCCTCCTTAAGTATTAGCCCTAGATATAAAAATACAAAAAAAACCCGCTGAGAGATGTCTGGATGTATTTATATTTATCAGTAATACCCTCAAGCCTTCCTTAACGACCTTATATGTCCTTGTAGTACAAAGGGATGGAAAGAAGCTGGGTTGTCTGTTTGGGTGGTGACTCTGAGGAAGTCTTTCTGAAGCTAGTCTTTCAGACAGCACTGGGGGGGGTGTTTGAGGGGGTTGGAGAGCAGTCGCGATGAAGCCCGTTCTCCGTTCTCTCTCTGTCCACAGACGGACATCCGGACCAGCTTCGACGAGCTGTACCGGGTCATGTCCCGACGAGAGGAGTTCCGCTGGATGATGCTCCGGATCAAGCGCATGGCGGAGCCCTGGGTCAGCGCCATCCGCTCGCTGGCGGGCAAACAGAACCTGGCCAAACGCAAGAGGAAGAAGGTGGGCCTGCCACACACACACACACAGACACACACACACACACACAGACATGCCTTCTCAGATACTGAGAGAGGAGAATGGCCTGGGCCCTGAGTGACACACCCTGGTGTGTGAAACCAGAGACACGGAAAGTCCATTGTGCCCCACAGAGGAGGAGGAGGTGTGGGGGGGTGGCAGCTATACCTGGCCCCTGTGATTAATAATGTATGCTGTGGTGTCCATCGCTCTCACGGACTATGAATAATCCACCTCCTCTGGTTCTCTCTCTGTGAGGAGGAGGAGGAGGAGGGAGGAAGAGGAGGGAGGAGGAGGAGGGAGGAGGAGGAGGAGGAGGAGGGTGATGGGAGAGGCGGCTATATTATTGTTGTCACGTCGAAGAGTCCTGTGCAACCTGACAGCAGCCTTAGTGTCGTAGGACGCTCAGCGCCGCTCTGCTCGCACCAGAGGGTTGGCACCCCCATGACAGCAAGCTGAGGAGAAGGAAGAGGATATAGAAGCCATGCTGGAGCTTGGCTTTATTACAGCGCTAATCTCCTCTTCTTATTAATCCCCCAAACAATGAACCAACGGAAAGTGTGTCAGAGCCTGCATGCACAGCACCAGTTCTTAGTTATTCGATTCCACCCTCTGGCAAAGTGATGAATAGAATAGAGCTGTATTGGTTCTGATGTTGTAAGCAGAATACAGACTGTCTGTCTGCTACGACACGTTTTTGACATGCATCCTTTTTTGAAGTACAAAAACAAAACACAAGAAGCTTTCAAAACGTGAAATTTGAAGATGATAATGCCTCTCTTTGGTGCTATTTAAGGTACAGGCTCTGTGAAATCCAGTTTAGCAGCTTTAGTGACAAAATTAAACTGGCTTTGTTCAATTTCTCCCTGCTCATCCTCCCCCCTTATTTCTTCTCCTTATCTTCCTCTCCCTCCTTCACCTCCTCTTCATTCTCTTTCCCCTTCTCCTCACCCCGTTCCGCCCTCCACTCCCCCATCCTCTTCGACACCCTCCGCATCCTCCTGTTCCACCTCCTTCCTCCCCCTCTTTCACGCCTCTCAGATCCTGGTGCACCTGGGTCTGCTGACCAAGGAGTCGGGCTTCAAGATAGCGGAGAACGCCTTCAGCGGGGGGCCGCTGGGGGAGCTGGTGCAGTGGAGCGACCTCATCACCACCCTCTACCTTCTGGGTCACGACGTCCGCATCTCTGCCTCCCTGGCCGAGCTCAAGGAGTGAGCACACACACATACATATACACACACACACACACACACACATATACACACACACACACACACATACACACACACACATATACACACACATATACACACACACACGTATACATGCACACACACACACAATAGTATACATTCAGTCAAGATTCTTTCATGATGATGATGACATCTCCACCCTGCAGGATCATGCGGAGGGTGATGGGGAACAAGTCCAGCTGCCCCACCCAGGGGGACAAGGTGGTGGAGCTCATCTACATCGACATCGTGGGTCTGACCCAGTTCAAGAAGACTCTGGGCCCGTCCTGGGTTCACTACCAGTAAGAACCTTCTCGCTTCCAGGCCCTCTCACCTGCTCCAGTCATCATCCATTACTGCTCACGTACTAGTCTGTTGTTTTGTAGGCCCCCGGAAATTGTCTCAGCTAAAGTTGCGCCTGAAATGACCTTAAATGTTCCTCTCCCTGATTGGGCCTGGCCGCATGTGTTCCTCTTCCTGATTGGGCCAGGCCGCCTGTGTTCCTCTTCCTGATTGGGCCAGGATCAGACTTACGGCATCCTCTGATGTAATCGTTCTGGAGAGAACAACATCATGAGCCTCGCTAATGGCTCTGAGATTTCCTCCTCGCTGGCCTCTCCAGGTCGTTTGCCTAGAGTAACAGGTTTAGAGTGCATCCTGTGCCAGCTACTCAGGAGGAAACGGACTCGAGGTTTTGAAATGGTGTTGGCGGAGGTGGTGGTGAAGGATCCAGCTGGCCTGTTGAGTGAATTCCTTGATGTATTCTTTGAATAGTCACATGCCGTTCCTGTAAAGCGTTGAGTCACTCATCAAGACTCTGTTGGGCGTGCACAATCGCTCGTTTAATTCTAGAAAGTCATTTTTGACTTAATGCGGTTCTATTTCCCGTCTTTGTCTCGGCTTCTCATACTATAACCCCTTTTAGTTTCTCGGCCTCTTGTGAAGGTTGAATTACACGCCTCGCCTCTGTACCCAGTGAATAACAGGCTCTCTGTGAAACTTTTACGAATATCTTACCCAGTTTAATTTGTCGGGGAGATTGGATCAGCTGTGCCTGATTCCTTTTTAAGTGTCTCTCTTCGTTTCTGTCACACGCCAACAAAGCAACACTGGAACACTCGTCCTGGGCCTCAGAATTAAAAAATAATTTCCCAGCCGTCTCGATGAAGGCATGTTTCAAAGCTCTATGTAAAACACCCTCTGTTTGTGAGGATGAATGCCCTCAGTCTAGTGGTCTGAGAGGGAGGACAGGCGGGGCGAGAGGGAGAGAGGCTGAGTGAGATGGAGAGAGGCAGTGAGAGGGAGATGGATAGAGAGAGGGAAGGAAGGAGAGGCAGAGAGAGATGGAGAGAAGCTAGACAGTGATGGAGGGAGAGAAGTGAGAGAGAGGGAGAGAGGGAGAGGGAGAGGAAGAGGGAGAGATCTTACTAGGTGCAGGTGTATGCCCCCCCCACACACGCACTCACACACACCCTCCACCGCATATTGATGTGTTGCATTGTGGTCCGTGTGTGTGTGTGTCCTGCAGGTGTATGCTGAGGGTGCTGGACTCGTTCGGCACAGAACCGGAGTTTAACCACGCCCACTACGCCCAGTCCAAGGGACACAAGACCCCCTGGGGCAAGTGGAACCTCAACCCCCAGCAGTTCAACACCATGTTCCGTAAGTCCATCACCAGCACTGCTCCGGGGGGGGGGGGGGGGGGGGGGGGCTGAGGGGGGGGGAGGAGAAGGGAATAGAAAATGAGATGGGCTGGTGAGGAGAGGAGGAGAAGGGCTAAATTAAATAGAGATTAATTAAAAAAGAAATAACCAGGGCTTAGGAGAGGAGGATGGAAAAGAGAGGGGCTGGGAGAGTGGAAGAGAAGAGAGGAAGGCTGATGCAGAGCGAAATGCTAGCCAGTCTCCATTCTCGTTTTCGGAGGCCTGACCCCATGCTGGGCTGCCATCCCATAGAGGCTCAATGGGCCCTTTGTGAACAGGACAGACTATGACATTCTCACAAGACATGGAGCTTTTCAGGAAAGGCCAAACCTCAGTTCTCAGGTTAGATGATATCTGGGGTACAGCAAGTGTATGTCGCTCTCACCTGCCGTTGGAACATTGATACTGTAAGGGCGCCGCCGTAGGGGGCTAATAGGCTTGTTTACCGTTGCCGTGGGGGGAAAGAACCTTCCTGTCCTTCTTCTTCTGTGGCGTTGCACCTTTGCTTCTCCGCAGCTCCGTTCAGCCTCGGGGGGGGGGGGGGGGGGGGGGAGGAAGTTGTCGCACGGCCGCTGATATTGTGTGTGAGAACAATCAAACCTGAGTCATCGTTGACGACGTGAACATGTGAACGTTGTTCAGCTGCACCTGTGTGTGTGTGTGTGTGTGCGCCTCCTCGTATCCGGGAGATGAAAACGTAGCGGAGGACATTCAGATAAACGAGGCCATACAGGGGACATTGATTCCTCTGGTGCGTTCTGGGGTGAGCTCATTACCATAGAGCAGCCTTGCATCAGTCACTGCTGGGGGTGGGGTGGAGGGGGGGGGGGGAAGAGAGAGGGGGAAGGAGAAGTGAGACAGAGGGAGACAGAGGGAGACAGAGGGAGAGAGAGGGAGAGAGAGGGAGAGAGAGGGAGAGAGAGGGAGAGAGAGGGAGAGAGAGAGAGAGAGAGAGCGGGAGAGAGCGGGAGAGAGCAGGAGAGAGAGAGAGGGAAGTGAGGGAGAGAGGAGAGGGAAGTGAGCGAGGGAGAGAGAGAGGGAAAGAGATAGTGAGAGATGGGGTGAGGGGGGACAGAGAGAGGGAGGCAAACACAGTTGTTGCGATCTAACCAATAGGAGCCAGCGAGGTCACACAAACACAGAAATCCTCTGTTGAGCCAGTAAGTGTTTAGGTAAAGCTCTAATCAGTAAACTAAACCTGCACACGTCAGTCCCTGGTTCTGCAATTCACTTTTCTTCGTTCGACGTCCTCTGATTTAGAAACAGGGTATGTACACAGTACAGGCTTGTTTATGTTGGGAAAGCAGCAGACCCCTTTGAGACACCAGTGTCCACTGACTCCACATAAACATGCAAATAAACGTGACATATAGACGAGAACCAAATGCGTGATACCTCACAGGAACCACAGATAACGTTCTGCACCTTCATCTGGGATACGCTGACTGTGCGTCTTTCTGAAGAGTCAAGTCAATTCAGTCTCTTCCCTCCCCTGGGTACGAGTGACTTCTAACGAAACAGAAACGACAAAACCCGGCGCTCTCTTTTGATCTTTATTGTGCGTCAGCAGCACCAACTGACATATGTCCCCGTCTTCTCCCTTGTGAAGTACTTTGTTTTTCACAAAGCCACCATTGTTCAGTATCCTTTTCCTTGAGAATGAGTGTGCTGGGCGTCCAGCCTCTGCAGGGTTTGGGATCTGGGAAATGATTAAACAGGTGTGGACATAAAGGGAACTTCCCTGTTGCCACGGAAACATTCTTCCTCTTTGTTTTAGCAAAGAGTATAGAAGCAATATACGTTCTTTGGTTTTAGGTTGGTCTGTCAACTACTTCCCCCTCACCGTCATGTTGGTATGGCGACACCGTGGCGACACCGTGACGGCCCTCATTATGACACGTCATCAGCCTTCCACTTCACGGTGGTGTGCGGCGTGTAAACCAGGGATGTTTAACATAAGCAGAAGTCCAGTGCAAAACACAGCAGACCTCATCGTTTGTCAAGGGGACTGGGGATTGTTACTACAGCATGATAACAACTCCGGTTGTCTCCGAGCGATGAGTGGTCTGGCACCAGAGTCCCTCTCCCAGCGTTCACACGAGAGAAAGACACAATGTTTTCCGCTCCGCCTCCCAGTTGGCCAGGGTCCTGAGTGGCTCTCCTCTGGGGTCCTGTTTCACTGTCCAGGCCCTGTGGTCGCCCGTCATCCCTGCTGTTTACCTCTTTCTTTCACTCTCTACCTCTCTGTCTTCTTCTTTTCTCTTCTCCCTCCACCTCCTCTCTCTCTTCCTGTCTTCCTATCTCTCTACGTCTCTCCCTACCCCTCTATCTTTCCCTCCATCTCTCTCCCTCTCTCTCTCCTTCTCCGCCTATGTCCTTCTCTCCCTCTCTCTCTCCTTCTCCCCCTATGTCCTTCTCTCCCTCTTCTCCAGACCATGACCATTCCATCTGTGTAGTTTGAAACACAGTGGATGGGTTTGCAGGACACACACACACACACACGCCCCTTCGATGAGATCACTTCTTTCCCCTTGGCTTGGTCCAGCTGCTGCAGCGCTAGTCCACACCTCCTGTCAGTATCAGCCTTGGCACCAGCCACCTGACCAGCTGGACATCTGCAAGGGTTCGTGGCTTCACTGTGGCCCAGTGTGTCCAGGTCGTCAGACAGTCTGTTTGGAGACGTCAGGGGAACAGAGCCAGGCTCCTCTGTTGACGTGCCTCTTTCAGATATTCAGAAGACGAATCTATTTTGGTTTGAACTCTTGGGGATTTTTCCTCTTCTCAAGTTTACGCTTTAAATTTTATTTGTAGAGTCTGATTTATTGATTGATTGTGTGTGTGTGTGTGTGTGTTTCGGTGTGTAAAATATGGAGTGTTTTCAGACTTCCCAACTCTGCAGTGGTTGAAGTGGTTAACAGAATACAGTGCAACAACAACAACATCTCGTCCTGAAAGCTGTGACCTTGACTAATCTTTTTAGAGCTCAAAAACAAGCCTGAAAAAGATCTCTGTAGTTCCGCATATAAACATGTGAACGCAGTTTCTTTGATGCTTTGATTTTGCAAAAGCAATTTTTTGGAAGTAGCTTTTGAATCTTGGCCGAAATGCAAGCATCGAGCTCTATTCATTTCTTGGGAGAATCTGTTTTTTCGTGTTTAACATGCAGGAAGCCACAGATGAAAACAATATGGGCCCAGTGCGTCTAACTCGCTAAACTTCCTCATCAGCCAGATGGTCATTTCCTTCCACCTCCCGCAATTAATAATTAATGCCGAAATAAAACATCTGATTATGGTCTGATGAAAGCTGCTTAACATGTGGAACACTTCAAAAATAAGCGAGGCAGCGTTGCGTAACGCCCTGCTGCTGCTCCTGTGCTTTAATGAGGACGGTGTCATCACGGCTCTCTGGGCTCCGCTGGGCCGAGGCTGGGCCGAGGCTGGGCCGAGGCTGGGCCGAGTGACTTGTCCAAACCTACTCTCGCAACAACAGTTTGTGTTGTGAACAGATGGATAAAGGATTGTCCCTTCTGCTGCGCGGCGGTTTATCCCCCTCCCCCACAACCCACACACACACACACACACAGTAAAAAGTCTGCAAAGCGTTATGAAAGTTCAGTGCTAACATATGCTCGTCGCGGCCGTGGCTTCCTTCTCTTTGTCCACTCTCCGTTTGAAAGTGAATCTTCCGGTTAAGTGATTCTTGGGCCTGATTTCCCCTCCGCCGGCTATCTTGTGTGACTGCAGTGTGGTCTGTTTAATGCTCTCCCTTTTGGCAGTCAGATCATTCAGATCAGATCGAGTTTGAGCTGCAAATCTACATTATGGTTATTGTTACCATTGTGATTGTTACAACTGCAATCCTCACAGACAGTCCTTCTGCCCCTTCTTCCTGGGGAGTGTGTAGAAACCCTCTTACTACTGCGTAGGGAAAGGATGAGCTTGACTTTCGGCGGTCTCTACGTCCGTATTGATCCTCACTGTTAACACAGTGGGTTTATGTGTCTTTTCATCACTCCCAGAGCCAAACTGTCAATGTGTGTCCCAACAGTTTGCTTTTGGCCGTGGTCGATACTCACTGTGGGTAACAACTTTGGAAATGAGGAAACAGTCCACTGGCTGCTCACTGACGGCTCCTCGGCTGCCTCCCATCTCTCTCCTGTTGATTGACAGATCTGTGAACGGGAGACAGGGTGACACGTTAGCGGAGCTGCAGCGGAGATCAGATTAACAGCAGCAGGTCCAACCAGTTCTGTGGTCTGGCGGCCTCTTCATGGAATGTGCTCTTTTGCAATGATTTGCATTTTCCATTTGTACTTTCAAGCTGTCAGTACACTCCTTCTCAATAGGCAAGTCGTGTTGCCACCACTACCACACCCAGACCGTCCTGATAACAAGCCTGTTTCCTGTGTGGGCTAACTGGAGGTTAACTACTTTTTGGCTCATTAGGAGAATTCATCGAAAAGCCTTTGCTCTGAACAGGTCCGCCCTGTTCTGCTGACTGTACCAGGGCAGCTTCTAGACCATTCCAACTGGGGGGGGGGGGGAGAACCTGTGACAAGCTTGTTGTCACAGGTTCAACACAGTGTTGTTCCGACTCTGACCGCCACTCCACCAGCACGTTTAGACCGCTGTGGTGCTTTAGAAGTTAAGCTTGTCATTATGTCCAGATGACACATTTGAGAAGTATTCACTCCCGTCCTGTGTGATATGGTGGTAAATACAAAAAAGCACATGAATGGGGTTGAGTTGCCGGAGGCATTGATGTCTGAGGAGCTTTCAGTGACTACTATCACAGCACAGGAACATTTTCCTTTTACCTTTTGTTATTTTTTTGTGTGATCTTTTGTGCTTGTAATCAACTCCCAAGTGGTCGAATGTCCTACTACAAAGGACATGCACTGCATTGTGGGTATGCTGTACAGACAGTGAGTTCTCTCCGGAGCCTGTGGTGTCTCTGTTGCCACTACTGAGCGTGCTCAAGCAGCCTGTGGTGTCTCCGTTTCCCGCTACTGAGCGTGCTCAGACAGCCTGTGGCAGCCGGAGGAGTCCTCCTACTCCCTCCCAATTGGCTTCTATGACTTTCCGACCACCTCACCCCCGCACCGCCCCCACAAATAAAACGCACTCTGATGTGCAGTAAATGAAACATCATTCTCACAATGTCGACAGGCTGATGAAAAACATTTCCGCCTGGGGGGGAAGAAAAAAGTAGAACTGGTCCTCGGGTGTGTTGAGGGGGTGTCAGGGGTCGCCCAGCAGCATACGGAGCCTGCTGTTCGGCTCCTCCTGGAGAATGCTTCACAATGACAGATTCACAACCTGTTGTCTCAGCGCATCCTTCTCCTGCTCTGCCCGCCAAGACTGATGGCAGCCCCCCACCCTCCAACCACACCCACACACCCACACACATATGCTTCTGGGCCTACGGGACTTGACACCGGCATCATTGCCACGCTGCGGTGCGTCGTGAATCCATTTTCTTTTCTCGAGCGGCCCGTCAGATTTACAGCAGCTCTGCAACAACAGTTGGCCCCCAGCGGCGGGAGAGCCGGCGCGCTCGGCCGAGACGCCGTAAATCTGCCGCGCTAACCAGAGAGAGCTACGGTCGTCACGGGGCCCCTCGGAGCGTGTCGACAGGGCCGCACGCACGCCCCTAATCCCCTCCCCCGCTCGCCGACGCCGCCCCTCGCACACGCCAGGGGGACAGGTCGGAGATTTATCCCCGGTTTGTTGGCGCTTCGACGAAGGTGGACGGCTTATTCGCTTCTTTTATTTTTCATTTCAAGGCTTTTGGTTTAACATCGTCTTAGGTTGTTTCAAAAAATAAATTACAACCTTCTTTTTTTCTTCTTCATAATCCCCTTAGCCCCCGGCCGCCTCGTGAGAAAATGTATTAATTCTTATCTTCAGATTGGAGGCTTCAAACAGATGGTGCTGAGGTGAAGCTCTGCCAACACTCTGCTGCTGCCCAGTTGACCTGCTGGCCTCCCGAGTTCCCATAGTAACCATCAGCCAATCTTGCGATCGGGACACGGAACAGGGGGCGGGTTGTAACCATGGAGCCTCTCGTTCCAATGTTCCAGTGTTGCTCCTCATGTTGCGCTGGTGGAATGTGTGAATGTGGCTAGTGTGTAAACACAAACACCACACTTCCTTCATCTGCTTGTGTCAGTCGCACAGTGAATGGGAGGAATTGTGACAGTGGTTTTTCGACATTCTGGATTCGTCAGGGAGTTTCTGTATGGAACACGCTCTGTTGTCATTTAAGTTGAACCAACCATGCTTTATAGACTCATGAAAAATGCTTGACATTTAGCAGACACTCTTATCCAGAGCGACTTACAATGAGTACAGGGACATTCCCCCCAAGGCAAGTAAGGTGAAGTGCCTTACCCAAGGACACAACATAATTTTGCATGGCCAGAATCGAACCGGCAACCTTCTGATTACTAGCTCTATTCCCTAACCGCTCAGCACCTGACTCCTGATATCAGTTTCCCCAGTCTTCCACATGGTCATTGAACAGTATCAACCGACCAACTCCTGCTTGTGGATGTCTGTTACGTCGTGTCTACTATTTGTTTAGACCGGACAGTGTGAGCCAGTCGATCTTACAAAGAGTGTCTGATTCATCTCTTTACAGCATCTACATCTACATCTCTGCATGTATGACTCACAGAGTGAATATGAAGCAACCGTGATTCAACAAATGTTTGAAATGGCTCCCGGTTGGAATGTGTGTGGGTAATGTGAGCGTCGCTGTGTGTCCTCAGCCCACACGCCAGACAACAGCTTCCTGGGCTTCGTGGTGGAGCAGCACCTCAACGCCAGCGACATCCGACACATCGACGACATCAAGAGGCAGAACCAGTCCCTCGTCTACGGGAAGGTCGACAACTTCTGGAAGGTAGGACTGTTCGACCGTCTGACGGGGTGGGGGGGGGGGGGGGGGCTGGGGGGGGGACTGTGAGGGGGTGGGGGGGGTTGGAGGGGCGCGGGGAGGGGGCTGGGAGGGGGGGGGGGGCTGGGGAGGGGACTTGGAGGGGGGGGGGGGGCTGGGGAGGGGACTTGGAGGGGGGGGGGCTGGGGAGATAAGGAGACTAGGATAAGCACTGCTTCGTGCGATGGCCCCTGAATGGATAAGGCAAGTGCCGTTTATCTAAGGAGTTGTGTTTGTACAAGGTTCACATACGCATCGCTCCAACATTCCTCCGTCTGGGCGGTGGTGTTCAGTGGTTGAGTTTGAAAAAAAAAAAAAAGGGGATGGTTCTGGAGACAGACGAGGAAGTGAACTTCCGTCCCAGGAGAGGCCAGATCCTGCCAGTCCTGCGCCTTGATCTCTGCTGTCACAGTGGTGGCGGAGGTTTGCTCTGTGCTTCCTCTGTACATGAGAGAGCAGAGGGCCCCGTGGGGCCCCGGATCACAGCTGACCTCAGATCCCACTACTACAGAGGCTGCACTGCCTCTAGAACAACCCCCCCCCTCCCCCTCCCCAAAAGGTTAAGGTGTTTGGTAAGATTTTGTCAGTGTGCTCGAGTCTTTCTTGGCTTCCTTTCTCGGATAAAATTCTCAGCATTCTGTCGCTGGGGGTGCTGGGGGTGCTGGCGGTGCTGGCGGTGCTGGCGGTGCTGGGGGTGCTGGCGGTGCTGGCGGTGCTGGGGGTGCTGGCGGTGCTGGGGGTGCTGGCGGTGCTGGGGGTGCTGGGGGTGCTGGCGGTGCTGGCGGTGCTGGGGGTGCTGGGGGTGCTGGCGGTGCTGGGGGTGCTGGCGGTGCTGGCGGTGCTGGCGGTGCTGGCGGTGAAGGGCAGGTTGTAGCCGCATCGGCTGTAGCTAGGTGACGACGAGCTAACACCCAGAGCTAATTGTCATCATTACCGCCCGGTTTTAATTAAAGCACTGCTTTCAAGCCGTGAGGTTATTAAAGGTAATGACGGGGCCTTGCGTCCTCCCCCTCCACCCCCCCCCCCCCCTCCTTACTCCTCTTCAGTTTCTCTCACTCCCTCTACCTCTTCTTTCCCTTTCTCTCCATCTTCCTATCTCGATTTCCTTTACCTGACACCTCCCTCCTCTTTTTCCCTTCCTCCACCTTCTCTCACCCCCTCGTTCAACCCCACATTCCCTTCATCCCTCCCTCCCTCCGTTCATCAGCCTCCCCAACCTTCTCCTTCACTCCCCTGTCGACGCTCTCCTCTACAGGTGTGTGGCGAGTAGCGATCTTGCACACCGGCCAGCAGAGGCCACCACCGACCCTCCCGCTCACCCCCCTCATGTGGCCACCACCGCATGCAGCCCCCCCCCCCCCCCCCCCCCCCCGGCTGTCACACGGGGCGGGTCCCGGCGCTCCCTGAGCTGCGCTGGCTGTAATTAAGACTGGCCCGTGTGTGAGACTGGAGCTGAAGCATCTGTTTCCTGTCAGCCCCGCTCTGCCGCTCCAGCCCAACCTTCACTCCTCCTCCCCGCTCTGCCGCTCCAGCCCAACCTTCACTCCTCCTCCCCGCTCTGCCGCTCCAGCCCAACCTTCACTCCTCCTCCCCGCTCTGCCGCTCCAGCCCAACCTTCACTCCTCCTCCCCGCTCTGCCGCTCCAGCCCAACCTTCACTCCTCCTCCCCGCTCTGCCGCTCCAGCCCAACCTTCACTCCTCCTCCCCGCTCTGCCGCTCCAGCCCAACCTTCACTCCTCCTCCCCGCTCTGCCGCTCCAGCCCAACCTTCACTCCTCCTCCCCGCTCTGCCGCTCCAGCCCAACCTTCACTCCTCCTCCCCGCTCTGCCGCTCCAGCCCAACCTTCACTCCTCCTCCCCGCTCTGCCGCTCCAGCCCAACCTTCACTCCTCCTCCCCGCACGCCTCTAACGAGGCGGCTGGCTACTGGATGGCCTCCCCCCCTCGCCCTCGCCACTCATCACGCCACGCATCATCTATTCCCAATCCTGTTTTATTCGAGCCGAGCCCAGGGTGTCATAACTCAGTGGGTTGCCAGACCCATCAGTCGTATCAGTGGTGTTTGCTTTTGTAATGATTGAGTTATTTACGTACACATGATGATCTGTTGACATTTAATACATTATAAAAGTCAAATGAGCTCAATGTCAAACACAGCACCTGGCAGCCCGTGTTGACTTTGGCAGGTTCGCTCAGGACCAGGGTCAGGCTGGTCATCATTTCAAAGGCACCAGTCACACTCCTTTAAAATGCCAGTAGATAACACGCGCTGCAATCCCTCAAAACACACACACACACACATTCCAGCACATATACAAATACCCACAGGAGAGCAAGGAGCTACTGACAGGCACACACAATCTGACTCACTTAACATTCCATTAGATGACGGTCACTACAGTGGCACTCACAGAAGTTGGTACTGTGGGGACATAGCAATCAGTTCTATTACCTACCATGTACCTTTACCCTAACCTTAGCCACAGCCTGAACCTAGAAGAGAGCAGCCGTCACAATCACCGCCCACCTGTCGAGCTCATTCATTATTATTCTATGGTCCCCACTCACCACAGGAGAGTTCAACAAGGTCACATTCACAAACACTGTCACACACGTTTGTCCAGTGTGGTCAAGCCACCGTCGACTAAGATGTGTTAGTGATGATGACGACACGTCAGCACCCCACCCCCCACAAACCCCCTCCTCAAAATACAAATACTCCCATTCTCAAGACATTGTTTCCATGACGACCACTCGGAGCCCCCGTCTGACTTAGCGGGGGGGGGAGAGAGGTGTGACGCCCCTCCATCTCCGCGCTGTTTGAGGCTGCAGCAGTGTTTATAACACAGACTGCCTCTGTCATGTCTGAGAGCTTCATCTCTCTGAGTCTGGGAGAACAAGAGAGAAGGACTGACTATGTAAAGCAGTTAGCTGTAGTGAGAAAAGAGAGAGCGAGACGAGACGGGAAGAGGGAGATGGAGGGGGGAGGGGGGGGGTGGAGCCAGCTCCCCTGGCGTTAGATCAGAGTAGGACGCTGGTGTTTGAAATGCTAATTCTGTCTTCCAGCGCCCACAGTTCTCTCTGCACAAAGATCCATCAGTGTACCCGTGTCACTGACGCCTCCAGAGGCACACACACACACACACCGGACACTAACATATACCCACACACACACACCCTGGACACTAACATATACACACACGCACATACACACTCGACACACCGAAAGCAGGGCATAGCCACAAACTCCAAGCAACTCAACCGTAAAAGCCTAGTTACACCCGAGGCTAATGGTTTACCACTGCAGCAAACGTGGAGCTGGTAGGTTATAATTAGACCTGACGTGAGCAGTGTACTGTCCTGCTGGACTAAGGCCGTGGTGTGGATGTACACATGTACCATGGTAGAGATGTCCAGGGCTAACCATGGAGACACTGCTCCACACTTGTACATTTTAATTGGACTCAGTGAGGGGTGAAATATTACAGGTGCTCTGGCTGTGGTTTTGATTGGACTTCTGGGGTTGTACATGTATCTGAGACAGTAACACTCTCACTCTATCTCTCTCTCTCAGCCTCTCTCTATCTCTCTCAGCCTCTCTCTCTCTCTCTCAGCCTCTCTCTCTCTCTCTCTCTCTCTCTCTCTCTCTCTCTCTCTCTCTCTCTCTCTCTCTCTCTCTCTCTCTCTCTCTCTCTCTCTCTCAGCCTCTCTCAGCCTCTCTCAGCCTCTCTCAGCCTCTCTCAGCCTCTCTCAGCCTCTCTCAGCCTCTCTCTCTAGCTCTCCCTCTTGCTTCTTTACTCTCTTTTTAAATCTCTTTTTCCTAATTTTTTCCTCTCTTTCTTTCTCTCTCTCTCGCTCTTTCGCTCTGTCTCTTTAGTTCTGAGCGAGCAGCAGGCTGGTACAGATCACGTTGGGTGATCTGGTTGACGATGTCATAATCCCAGGGCTCCTTGTTTCAGTCAACCTTTCCTCTGGACGCCCTCTTCTGGGTCTGAGTCTAGGGTTAAGGCTGGGGCTGAGTCTAGGGTTAAGGCTGGGGCTGATTCCAGGATAGAGGCTGGGGCTGATTCTAGGATAGAGGCTGGGGCTGATTCTAGGATAGAGGCTGGGACTGAGTCTAGGGTTGAGGCTGGGGCTGGGACTGAGTCTAGGGTTGAGGCTGGGGCTGGGACTGAGTCTAGGGTTGAGGCTGGGGCTGGGACTGAGTCTAGGGTTGAGGCTGGGGCTGGGACTGAGAATAGGGTTGAGGCTGGGGCTGGGACTGAGTATAGGGTTGAGGCTGGGGCTGGGACTGAGTCTAGGGTTGAGGCTGGGGCTGGGACTGAGTCTAGGGTTGAGGCTGGGGCTTGGTGATGATCAGTCTCAGTCTGCATGTGCAGCTGTAATCAGGCATCGTCTACATCCTCCTGGCACATGCAAGGTCACATCAGAGAGCATCAAAACAACTGTTTACGCTTCCACCGTGTGTGTGTGTGTGAAAGAGAGAGAGATTATGTGCATGCCTGAGTGCCTGCCTAATACCACGCAAGTCTGAATTTCACATTCTTACATCCATAGCTCCCCTTTCCCACACTAACACACACACACACACACACACACTCACAGGCACACCCTCTTATTAAGTAGCGGTCCGGAGCAGAGAAGAGCTCTGGGGTCCCAGGAGGGAGAGGGATTAGAGAGTGCAGCTTTCACCGTCTTAATTGCAGCTCTGCCGTGCACCTGCACCTCTCCAGCAGGCTGCTGGCAGCATCTCCAGCTCTCCTGTTACAGCCTCCGGGCTGCAGGCATCTGATAGGTGGCCCCCTGGGGCCCGGCGCGCCTGCCTCCCGTAAGACACACTCCGAGGACACACTGATAGGGCCGAAGAGGTCCGCAGCCCCCACCCTCACGGCACGCCGCTCACGTGGAGGAGCCGGGGGAGGTGATAGCCGAGTCGCTACCTGACTGAGGTCTGCCTGGCTGTCTGCGAGGACGCCTGCAGGCTGAGGCACGTCTGCGGGGATGATTGCGTGAGGTGGAGGATTTGGGCGCACGCCGTAGGGTGTGTGTGTTTGTGTTTCTTTGTGTGGGAACGGAAGCTTCTAGGTTGTTGGGTTCACAGTGGATGTGAATGTGGGAAGGTGTGTGTGTTGAAGGGGGGGATTTTGGGCGTGTGTGTGTGTGCGCGCGCGTGTGTGCGCTTGCCTGTGTGTTTGCCTTTGTGTGTTTGCCTGTGTGTGTGTGTGTGTGTGTGTTTCCAGCGTCTCCCCAGAAGCATGTCATTACACAGTTTTTTTTTCCTGAGGAGAGAATGTGGAGCTTTCATCTCAACTGTGTGGTTTGACACCTCGACTACACAGAGGACGCGCACCGCATTGAATTATGGGAATGTTTTTGAAGCCGAAACACTCGGATTAGGCCTCATTCTGGTTTAGATGTCTGTGATTGAGGTTGTTTGTGTGTCTGTTCAAAGGGTTGTTCTCGTTCCGCGAGCGAGAATCAAACATCAATCTGAATCTGCCTGCATCTTAGCTCCATCAAATTGGGTTTAGCTAGCTAGCTCCGCAAACCAGAAACAGGCATTTCCACTGTTATGTAGACCTGAGTCTTCCTCACAGGGGCTTTCATTATAATCCCCAGCGCTGGTGACAGCTGTCTGCCTGCTTGACAGCTGTGTTTGGAGAGCAATCACCTCCACCCCACTCCTCTCTTCTCCTCTCCTCTCCTGTTCTCTACTGCTTCTCTTCTCTCTTTTCCTCTCTTCTTTCCTCTTCTCTGCCCTCTTCTTTCCTCTTCTCTGCCCTCTTCTTTCCTCTTCTCTGCCCTCTTCTTTTCTCTTCTCTCCTTTGTTCAATCATTACTGGCAACGCTTTCAAACGGCCCCGCCTTCTTTTTAGAACGCAGGGCCGTTTGTACCGAGCCCGTCAGTGAGCAGTGACGGTGGCTGCGTCGGAAGACAGTGAAGCCGTCGGGCTGCAGTAGCCTGCAGGGAGGCAGGCGCTTGAAGCAGGCCTCATGTGAAGCGAGCGTGCGTGCGGAATAAAGAGGAGGGCGGTGGAGTCCCAGTGCCAGCTCTAGATCACACGCTACACCCGTCGACAGAGAGACCGTCCTCCGTAGTCCGTTTAGGTTAACCACAGCACTCAGAACTAACGGTGAACCTCAGTTCACACACAGCGTGATATAATGGTGGGGCTAACCTGTGTGTGTGTGTGTGTGTGTGTCGCCCAGGATAAGAAGCAGTACCTGGACATCATCAACACCTACACGGAGGTGCACGGCACCGTGCACGGCACCAGCACCATGCACCTGCCCAGCTACGTCCAGAACCACGGCATCCTGAGTGGACGAGACCTGCAGTTCCTGCTCAGGGAGACCAAGGTCAGCACAGCACGCACACCACACAGGACACTAGAACACACACACACCTGACCCTAGCATACACACACACTGGACACAAAGGCCCAAAGCCCAAGGCCTGTCTACACGTGACTTCTAGACTGAGGATGGGACTGGAATCAGCTGCTGCTGCTTGCGTGCACTGGCTGGGGTGATTGGCCAGGCCCCTCCCACAGTGGGGCACACACCCCTGGGACTGAAGCTGCTGTGTGTGGGGCGCCCTGGCTGAACGCTGGGTACACGGTTTGAGCATGATGTCATCACCGTATGATGTCACCGGCGAGTGTGAGTGGCAGGCTCTCAGCACTTCATTAGTCATGGCATGCAGACACACACACACACACACACACACACAGACATGCACACACTGCGAGCACAGACAGGCTCTCTCGGCTGACACACAATACAGCTGCTCATGATTCCCTCCTCCACATATTCTAATACAGTCCTGAAAGGCCTCCTCTCCACCTCCTTTCCTCCTCCTCTCCCTGTCCCCCAGCTCCTCCTCTCCTTCCTGTTCCACAGACGCCTCCTCATGGCTCTGCTCCTGCACCTCCTCCTTCTCCTCTGCCCGCGACAGGAAACAAAGGCGTGTGTGAAGAAAACACAAACGTGTCGTGTTGACGCAAGCCTGCAGAGAGCTAACTGGGGGAACTCAAACCAGGATGCAACAGAGGGAGAGGGTTAGAGAGGGAGAGGCCTGGGAGAGGAGAAGGATGAAGAGGCTGGAAGAGAGATTCATATCCCCTCATTACACTGTGTGGAAGCCCAGAGGGAGTGCCAATTATTTCCCATAAAACCTCAGCAGTTGGCTCCAGCACTGTTGTTGAAATAAGAGGAATGCAAGGTGTTTAAGCCCCACTCTTGCCGCAGATGAAGCATTTACCTGCTAACAGATTGCCTCAGCTAATTTCCCCCATGAGGTTTAAAAATGGACGTAGGACGCACGCGGAGGGAGGGAGGGAGGGAGGGAGGGAGGGAGGGAGGGAGGGAGGGAGGGAGGGAGGGGTGACAGCAGTCTGCTGTGTTCACACCGCCTCAGACAGGAGAAAGCCCGGAACGTTCCTCATCGTCTTGATTTGGGCATGGGTTTCCTGCTTTGTGTGTGTTCTTTTATTCATCTCGAGTTCCAGAACGACCGTTTGAGAAGCTGATTGGCTGTAGTTAGGTGCCTGTGATGGGATGCTGACGTTTGATCTGGTCTGAGTGTTGAGCACTTTGGTGAACATTAGCTCATTGTTGAGCTCTAATCTGCGAGGCCCTGCGAGGCCCTGCTTCATCCTGGTCGATGCAGGCCTCCAGGAATCCCAGCTCTGCTGATGTCAGGGCGGCTGTTAATGATTGTGCCTGGAGCTGATGAACTTCACACAGACTAAAACACACCAGTCAACGACAATGAACGTGATTGGCTTAAAGATTCTCAATCCTCTCTCCCTTTCCCTCTCTCATTCCACCTTCTCTGTCTTTTGCTCTCTCGCTCGCTCTCTCTCTCTTTCATGGAAAGCCCCCATTATCCACCATTTATTTACTCTCCTACTGAAGTTTTTCCTTTACAATACATTTGCAAATCTCCATATGAATTGGTAGGGGTGCCATGTTTTAAAGATAAGATAACATGCTAATCCTATTCTTACAACTAGCCGAGGTCACACATTTGCATCTGAGTAATTCATGGTAGTCATATCATCATGCAAATATGATGCCTCTAAAAGCCATAATTTGTCTGAAGCGTTGCTTTGACGACCAGAGGTCTTCTTCTCTGGTCTGACAGGGGCTTCTTGGGAGGACTTGCACTGCAGCAGCAGTATCTCTGCTTCACTCCACTTCAAGTGTCTGTGGTCCTCAGTAATCCATACATGAAGCCCTGTAGGCTCTCTATCTCTCTCTCTCTCCCTCTGTCTCACTCTCCTGTTCACTCAGAGAGCATCTCTATAAATAGCAGCTGTTTCTCAGAGCTGAGTCTGACTGAGGCCTGCAGCCCTTCACTCTGCTCCCTGCTGCCTGCCTGCCTTCCTCTCCCTCTCTCCCTCTTCTGCCTCCACTTCTCCCTGCCTGCCTGCCTGCCTTCCTCTCCCTCTCTCCCTCTTCTGCCTCCACTTCTCCCTGCCTGCCTGCCTACTCGCCTGCCTTCCTCCCTTTCTGCCTCCCATCTCTCCTTCTCTCCTTCTCTCACTGCCTACCTACCTTCCTTCCTCCCTCCCTCGCTCCTTACCTCCATCCCTCCCTGCTTCCCTCCTTCCATCCCTCCCTCTGTCCCTTCTGGTTCCAGTCAACCTCCGCTCTACTGCCACCTGCTGGCAGAAAGAGGGAAAAGGAAGAGATGGATAGAAGGCTCACACACACACACACACACACACACACACACCGCCTACCTGCCTGCCTGGTATGGCCTGTCTGAGAAGCCTCCACACCCCTCAGACCAGACCAGGCCCTGCCTCCCAGTTCAGCCGCCCCTCACAGAGCGACCATTGTGGCCCTAGGCTTCTACACACTCAATGAGCCTGGCTCTAATGCCCCTCTGTGCTAATGGCTCAGACAAACACATTATTGTGGCACGCTTTATGGGCAAGCCACCTCTGGTTACAGCCTGTTAGAGAGCCTCTCAAATATTTGCTTGGCTCATCTGGATGAAAGGCCTGGCGTTGTCCCCCCCCCACGGTGTGTGGGGCCTTTGTCGGGGACACTGTCCCGACTTGTTCTCTCACGAGTGGGTTTCATGGGTGTTCATGTGATTCTTAGAGAGGAGTGGTGCACTGTGGTATTACACGTCGCCATCACTACTGGAGAAACCGGTTGGGGAGAGTCAAGATGGTTCCAGAACACTGGAATTTGATCGCGCAAAAAAAAAAAAAAGTCTCATTGTGACTGTCTGATATATCTGGGATGAGGCTGAACAAACCAGCCCAACCCAGATGGATGTGTATGGGTGTGTGACTGAGACACAAACATAGCACAGGAGCAGCAGAGAACATGTGGCTCCAGTCAGCAGATGGAGGTTTTGTTCTCACTAAACTTTTAACGACCCAGCTTTAAGGAGAGAAAACTGTGGAATGGTTAAATCCCAATAAACATTTGGCGGGCTGAGTGGTGCTGCTGCCAGTGTAAAGACTCACAGTAACACAACAACCCTCTTCTCTTCTCCACAGCTGTTTGTCGGACTATCCTTCCCCTATGAGGGCCCCGCCCCCCTGGAGGCGATAGCCAATGGGTGCGTTTTCCTCAACCCCAAGTTCAACCCGGCAAAGAGCAGCAAAAACACCGACTTCTTCAAGGGCAAACCCACGTTGAGAGAGGTGAGAGGTCAAGCCACTCCCAACAACCAGTAACCTGCCTGGCCTACACACACACCGACCTCTCCTGCAGGGTCAGGGGGGCTGTTAGTGGAACATATGGAATGGAGCATTGTGAGTGTGTGTAGGTGTGTGTGTTTTGATATTTATCGTTCAAGACGTGTCTATACCCCTTGCCCCCTGCCTGCGTGCGTGTGTGTGTGTAGCTCACCTCCCAGCATCCGTATGCAGAGGTGTACATCGGGCAGCCTCACGTGTGGACGGTGAACATCGAGGACCCTGCAGAGGTGGAGAAAGCACTTCGCTCCATCCTCAGCCAGAAGGTAGCTCACACACTCACACTCACACACACTCACTCACACATGCACGCTCACACTGATTCATAGACCCACATACACAACCTGGCCTCAAACCCACACTGCAGCCAGGAGGAGAGGCTGAGAAAGGCAATTAGAACCACAACTCACATGAGATGAATAGGGGTT
>NC_090071.1:4513240-4623240 GCF_038355195.1 Osmerus mordax
ATATCACTCTGGTAGAGCATCTGACTGCAGATCAAGGGGTTGCAGGTTCAAATCCCCTTTCTGTCTCTTTGGATAAAAGCTTTTTGCTAAATAAACACATTATTATTATTATAAGAGCAACACCTAGGCTACGTCCCAATACTCATACTATTTCATATTTCGAATACATATTTTAATGTCCCTATACATCTACTACAGTACTCGAGAAGTACCAGGATGTCCTACAACATCCGGGAGCATTTAGCAGCTTGCGAGCCAGCATGCTTTTCTTGCTATCCTGACCCACAACCCTTTGTGCAGTGGATGAGGCGTCAACAGTACAACAGCAGACCAACATAAACCTGTCTGCCTCAGTGCTAGACGTGGGTACATGATGAATTGGTGTGTCCCAAACTGTTTGAATTGTACGTATACTGCCGTCCACAGTATGTACTTTGTAAGGGCAGCTGCAGTACCTACTAAAAGTACAAAGTAAAAGTATGCAATTTGGGACGCAGTCTTTACCTCTGCTGCTGTGTAGCTCAGTCACCTCGATCAGATCATACTCGCTCTTTGCCACAATGGGTTAATTTAAAAGGCGTTCGAAAGTTATTGATCGTGGAACATCAATTCTAAAGTTATCGATCATAGAACAGTCATTCTGAGGTTATTGATCATGTAACAGAGTTTTAAATTCTAAACAGTCATTCATCATGGATATTAATTTGATTGATCTTTCATCTGTGCTTGGTGTATAGGTTTTTAGAGTTTTTCACGTACACACTGTAAATCTCCACTGGTGAGCAAAACACTAACTGTCACATTCTTGTTTTTGGAATCGGGATCGTTAGGATCTTAATTTGCCTGCAGACTTCCGAAAAAAAAGCAGAAGTAAAAGAAAATTATTAGTCCTTGTTGTGAATGAAAATGCACTATGCTAACCTATTTACTGAAGTTTTAACAGAATATATAATTACACTGTATATTGTTCATAAGGGTTTTAAATTCTTTTTAATTTATTTTGTATACAAATCTTTATCTCTGTCTTTGCTGAAAATAAATCTTTCATTTTTTTTATTTATAGAGAGGAGCTTTGGTTTTATGAGGTAGTAGTAGTATTTATGGAGTAATTTAAGTTTGTGAACACCACCAGTCAGGTTGGTGACTGAGGCTGGTGTGCTTGGTCCAGTCTGACTCATCCCCAGAGCTGAGTTCAGGGGACTGACAACATCACCATGACAACATCACCATGTCAACATCATAAATGCCTTTGATCCTTGGCTGCTGCAGTATGCTGCCTGGTCCACCAGCCTGACCTCACAACATTCCAAATCATTAACTGAACTGAGCGGAACAGCTGGACGCAGCTGTCCACAGGGTTTGTTCCCACCCACTCCGTGTGTGTGGTGGGTGGGTGAGGTGGAGCACATCTCCACCCTGAATCCACGGGCTTTTCAATTGGCCAGGGGATTCATTGAATCGGTTGTGGTTCCAAACGGAACGATTTAGAACTGATTCTTGTTCCAATCTGAATAATGTCGAAGTGATTCTGTCTCCACAATAGAACCGACAGGAGTTCTACGTCTACATTAAGATCCATTGGTTGTTCTAGGTACATGAACGAAGCTGTGGCCCTCTCACTGTTATCTTGGTACAGGATCAGACTGGACCACATCAGTGACACCATTTTATTGTACATGCCAGCAAGAACCTCATTTCAATGTTTTTATTATTCAACTTTTTTTCTTCCCTGTCCTTTTCCCCTTTTGCACATGTTTTGTAAATATGGATTGTTGTTTGCCCAGCACTCTGTTGTTTGATTTAACAGTTTAGACCAGTCATGTTTTGTACATATGACTACAATCTTCAGCCAAGCTACAGTTTTCAAGTATATGACGTGCCTTTCGATGGTCACTATATTGGCTCCGTGTTACCGTCAGTAGAACTACAGTATAGTAACCGCCCACTGGAGGAGAAACTGTAGCAGAGTTAACCTAGATCCACAAGCAGCATCAGAAGGACTGTGTTGTAAACGCTTGCCATAGGTAGGCCTAACTGTCGTGTTGGACTGTGTGGTGATATTGGCTAGAGAAAACATGTGTCTTAACTGCTGTGGTAAACATGTTTACCCAAGGCTTTTAGTGGGTACAGTACAATACAGTCTATTAAGCAGCTGTTTTTGTATGGTAGTGGCCTTGTTCACTTCCTATACCAATGTATTCTGAGCATGCCGTCCACACAAGTGGTTCAGTGGTTTGTTCTCCAAGATTCGACTTACCATTATGAACGAGGGGATGTGAACTGGACCCAAACTGTTGTGGTTTGGAAACCCTTGACAAATAACCATGAGAGGACTCTGGACAGTTAGGAAATGTATGAAGAGTATATTAAACAACAAAAAGGTTCCTTGCCATTTTTGGGAACCCTGGGTTGAATGTCTTTGTTGTTCCGTAGTCATGCTACCATCACACACCGTTTTCAAACTTGACTTTGTTTTATGCTGTCTATAATCAATTATGGAGAAGATAGAAATAGTTCTGTGACAAAATTACAAGAAATCAGTGGGGAAAAAATGTTTTGTTTTCACAGTCTTTGACGAATAAGCAGGATATAACTTTATTTTTCAATAAACCTTTTTTCTGTGACAAACGGTTTATAGTCTTTATCTAAATATACACTCTTTTCACTACAGCAGTTCAGTTGCAATATTTACATACATCACTTGAACATCCAAACATGGAGGCCAAGACCAAGAGACCAACTCTGTCCTGTGGCTCAGATCTGCCAGCGTACGTGTGTGTGTGTGTTTGTGTGGAGGGAGGGGGGGGGGGGGGTGGTATACTGCTGCAATTAGCAAAGGGAAGGACTCCACCCTTCTAGAGAAGTTGAATGTTTAAGGCCATGCAAATCTTAGCTACTTCCCCTTTAAACCAAAATGTATCACACTGTGAAAATGTATCTAGTTTCCACTAAGTGTGTCTGCGTGACAGAGAGACTGTGTGTGTGTGTGTGTGTGTGTGTGACAGAGGGGGAGAGAGAAACTACTGTTCAGGATTAAAGCATGAGCCTTCATGTAATATCAACCCCTAATGCGTGTAGAAAGTGATTACAAGTTACAGTGTTATTGTCCAGTGTACAAAGATCAAGTAACCAAAAAGAAAGACATTCATGTGCCATTGTACATGTTACAATATGTACATTTACATTACATACAGCAGCAAAAACAGGTGAACCATGACTGTATACTAAGCATTAACTTCCATCCCTGGGAATGCACTGGAGTTGCGAAGTCGTTTTTTTGCCCAGTCGTTCTCCCAATTCAATAAAAATGCTTTTGAAGAAGATACCCTTGCTATTTATAGGCTGACATCTATGCTACTCACACGTGGCCCAGTATGGATATCCTATCACAATCGTATCCATGGTTTTAAATGATTTAGTATTCAAGTCATTCATATAGTTAAGG
Source organism: Osmerus mordax (assembly GCF_038355195.1). Taxonomy (NCBI): domain Eukaryota; kingdom Metazoa; phylum Chordata; class Actinopteri; order Osmeriformes; family Osmeridae; genus Osmerus; species Osmerus mordax. The sequence continues at coordinate 4,516,686 of NC_090071.1, forward strand.
TGTGCTATCTTAAACCAGTGCTTTAATAAGCCTTTAGCAACACATAGAACCCCCTGGTCAGACAAAAAGCACTGAAAGGGTTCTGTTGCATCAATGCACCATCCACACCTCTGAAAATAACTACTGAGGTCAAAGTCGTGATAGACATGCAAGTTCTGTGTAGTCATAAATTATTGACCACTACGATCTCGAACACGATCATTATCATCGCAATATAAACACCTACATCAGTTGTTTGAATGCTGGACACAGTTCAGTTACTATGTACAGAAAGGTGCTGGTACCTGAACTACAGTCGTGGCTGTGGTTCAGCCACGTGGCTTGAATTCAATGAGCCCATATGTGTAAACAAACCCCTTTCATCGTTGATCGTACCAGTAGCATGAAGTCGACTCGTTTACAACTAGAATGATGGAATACTGTTTTAATTTATTATAGTATTACATTATATAAATAGAGGGATCAGAGTCGATAGATATGGCGGCTACTGGTACACTAATGTCAATAAATCCACGAATTATAGCCAAAGTATATCTGTGACCAACAAGAATCAGTCATATTATGGTTTTTGACAATGCGTATGTGTTGAATGTATCAAGTAAAATCACAAAATCTATTGTCAACATGTAAAATTAGAAGCGTATGTTGTGTGCTTGTTCTTTTTCCTAGTCAACAAACTGGGTTTGCATCTGGAAGGGATGAAACATAACCAGCGAACATCCTCTAGTGTTGAAGCCAAAAGATTTGGCCCTTGAAAAAAAATTAAAAAAATAAACCAGCTGTGTAATCCGTTTTTGGCAGCAGTTTTTCTTGTTAGTTGATGGTGTGCCACAACAAGGCTTAAATTCACCCGCTCTGATGCGACCTGCTTAGGACAGAACACTTCTCCATATAGATTTGACATGGTACAGGAAGGCCAAGGGGATAATTGTGCTTCTTAGTCTTCTCCTTTCTCCTTTTCCTTTCCTTCTTACAGTGTGTTGATGTTAGTGTACATCTTTGTGTGCAGCTGAGAGACTGTATGTTTGTCTTCTCATACCGAGATCACAGTTGAGGTTCAAAAAGTAAAGGTACTACCTTGTGCACTGTCCATGCACTAAACCAGCTGATTCAAATCCCCCCCCAGATCTGCTGGTCTGCACAGTCCTAGAGCAGGTTGGTGCCATCAGCTAGCTCAGTGTGTAGCTGGAACAAACACATGGTGGTGTTTCTACTGTCTGAACCTGAACCTCACTACTTCTCAGAGTGACTACAGTGTGTGTGTGTCATGCCAGTGGGCCATCCACATCACGCTTTTCAAACACAGCTTTTCCAGAAGCTTCCTATGCACAGCTAAAACAGCTCGTCTATCTGCTACTATGATAGCATTGGCTACACTAAATACGACACGATCTACTTAGCACAGTGGCGCTGAAAATAAAAACACAGTACTGTAACAAAGTAAAGGCCAATAGAAACCACTAGTACAATCCTAGAGAACACGGGACATTTCAGAGCAACCTGTTAGAGGGGCTCGGACGCTGGTGTGGCATCATCACTAACATGACTCCTTTCTGCAACCCCCCCCCCCACCCCCCCTTCCCTCTCAACCAACCCAGAGATCCCCCTGCTTCTTCTCTCTGCCTTCACAGTTCCACCGGGTTGCCAGGTTGGTCGATGTGAGGCAGACGGACTGAATGGAGGAAACGTTGCCGGATGGATACATGGTGTCTTTAAACTGAAGTACCACTGGCACCTGGATGGTCAACATGGGGGCTCTCATCCTGGGGAGGGGTCCCTAGAGAAAGGGGGTGGGGGGGGGGGGGTGCTGAAGGATGGACAGGAGCCTGTACATCCCCCTGCGTCTGGAGCTCGGAGGTTGTCCACCCCCCCCCACCACCCCCCCAGGAGCTCTCTCTCCCCTCCCTCCCCAACAGTCCTTCACTCAAAGCGCTCGTAGTTCCTCGTCTGTCTGATCCGAGGCACCGTGTCCACCAGAAGCCTGCAACACGCAGACAGAACACAACACCACCTCTCTGTCATTTGTTCACAATGAAACCAATGCAATTTAATTTAATCTAATTTACTCTAAACTACAGTTCATGCAGCACCTATCCGGCTAAGCTACCAGCTACCAGACCATGCTACCAGACCATGCTACCAGACCATGCTACCAGACCATGCTACCAGACCATGCTACCAGACCATGCTACCAGACCATGCTACCAGACCATGCTACCTTGCCATGCTACCTTGCCATGCTACGGGGCTATGCAGTGCCAGCAGGTCACTCACTTGATGCCGTAGGCGAGGATAATGAGGCCTATGAGCACCCCGATGGTTCCATCCAGGTACCACACCTGGGGCTCGTGCTTGAACACCTCAGCACTGATGAGGATGGAGAAGCCCATGACTCCTCCCACCAGGGAGTTGAAACCTACAAAACAAACAAACAAATAAACTCAACATACAGACTGGATATCACTGAAGCGAAAGACCATCCAAACACCAACTACACACTATACCAAACCCAAAGGATAACACAGTTTATAAAAAGACTATCATTTAATCATACATAATACAAATTCTATATGTACAGTAAATGCAACTGAATTTTATTCCTATAATGCTAATACTATTACATAGTTTTCTTTCTCTCTACTGTAAGTCAGGAGCTTTGTGCGTCATCACCGATCGCCCCTCATAAGATGAGGATCAGCAAAGCCTCACAAGAGGGGCTGTTAATTAGGACTCATGGAGCCCTGGTGTTAGAATCCCAGCCCTGTGTGATGGTGGTGAGTTGGTGACCGCTGTGACCTTACGGCCTGTAAGATACTAGATGTGAATTTAAAGGACAGGGCATGTTCTTGACTTCAGAGGGGAATAAAGGAGGATTCTCCTGACATGGTTTCACCGCGCTGGACTTGGGCTTCACTGGGAGGAGATAGGACTAGTAATGAACTGGTGGCTCTGATTAACTGACAGTCTCCAGATGGCACACACACACACACACACACACACACACAAACAGGCACACATAAACACACACATACACACAGACTGCCAACTAACACACACACACATACTGTACACCCACACACACTAATGAGTGCGTGTCTCCATCCACTGTTCAGCTGTGACCTTTATGAGCAATTTAACCTGTCAGAGATCTCTCATCTGAGACAGGACCTCTAGCCTGGACCTCAGCCTCCCCTGCTCAGAGTCCCTCCTCACAGCTCATCTCTCTCTAAGTGTCTCTCCCAGACCAAGCCTTATTAAAGCTGGAAGTGATTCATGTTACAGACGGCCGACAGGAAGTCATGGCCTCATCCAGGCCTACATGACAGACACCTTGGCTTTGCCACGTCAACAATAAAGCAATTCACAGCCCAATGAACCCACCCTGCACCCCTGTCATTTCTCGGAATGATCCTCTCGGATAATAAATTAGTCTCTGCGCATCACCTTGCTCCCTTTCATTGATTGGTCTGCCTTGAGGTGGGAGTGGCCTGTGGGTGAGACCCTGTTGTCACGGTGTGGTGAGAGGACGGGAGCTGATTGGCTGGACCTACCATCGGTGATGAGGGCCCTGCTGGTCAGCACTCTGCCCAGCATGAACTTGACCACAGCCAGGAGGATGCACAGCAACCCACTGACGATGGACACGCTGAACAGGAAGTCATCCTGCAAGGACAAGAGGAGAAGAAAGAGAAGAAGAAGTGGGGGACGGAGGAAGAAAGGAGAAAGAAAGAGGGAGAGGTAGAAAGGAGGAGAACGGAGGGGGGGAGGGGGTGGATGAAGGAGCGAGGAAGACAGAGTAAGAGGAGAAGTGAGGGAGAGAGAGAGAGGGTGGGTGGGGTGGATGAAGAGAGGAGAGAGAGAGAGAGTTTGAGTGTGTAAGGGTTGCTGAGTTCTCCGAGCCTCTGCAGCAGCATTAATATTGCACTACGGCCTTGAAGGCAGTAAAAAGTGCCGCTCTGCAAGGTTAGACACATCAAACTGCAGCTGTGAGCCATGCACAGCCATGCACAGCCATGCACAGCCATGCACAGCCATGCACAGCCATGGGACACACATGACAACACAGTGGTATCCTCTCACTCATTAGTCTTGTCTATCCATGTGGAACGATGTGTAAGATATTTTAGGGTCTGAGATAGCAGTAGCTACAGTTATGTAGCTTTAATGGGTGCCTCTTGAGCACTTTAAATAGCTGATTCCCCACATTTTAACAGTTGAATCCATTTGACATATTTTTATTCTTAGCTGCATACAGTCTGTGTATTGTTTTTATTTTGCACGAGGGTACCTTCTCATGAAGTGACTTTTTCTGAAACTACTGACACTGATAAAGGTTGTCCTCTAAGGTCTTAGGAGGAAGCAGAGTGGAGAGCACCAGCTGGCTGGTGACTCACACCCCCTCAGAATCCCAACTCTGAAGCTGACATTTACACTAGACGTGGAGCAGGGCCCCTGTGTGGAATGAAAATGAGTCTGCTCTGTTGCCCTGGACGCAGGTCAGGAAAGGTGAGAGGTGGACGCTGGCAAGGCCAGCTCCAATTCTCTCTCTCACTCACCAGTTAGAGCCGTTTTCATCGGCCATTATAGGATACTTTTTATCCCGATCATCTTTTGATCCAGGCATTTATCCATAGGATTGTAGACTCTTTAATAAACAACTGTTATAATTCAGTGTAGTTTATTATTCAGCGTGTCAAAACGAGGCAGTGAAAGAACAAGCGCATTTCATTGGAAACCCTGTCTCGGTTATTGGGTCCGCATAACGGTGCATGTGCTTCCCAGAGACAGCAGGGGGGGGGGGGGGGGGGGGGGGGCAGAGGGCGCTAATTAGATGCTTTAATGAACGGTGGCAGGGATGATCAAGTGCTTATTGTCCACAAAGGTAAACGTCCACCCGGTAATGAGAAGTCCAATTCAGCTGCAGTGCCCCTCCCTCTGTCTCCAAATCTCCCCATTTTCCTTTCCTAAATCTCTCCCTCCCTCTCTCTCTCTGTGCCTTTCTTTAACCTTCTTTCTATCTCTCTTTCCTTCTAACTTTACCTCTCTTTCTCATTTCTTCTCCCTCGCTTTCTCTCTGTTTTTCTCTCCGTCTACCTCATCTCTCTTTTACTCCATATGCAGCCTCTCTGCCTCTGTTCCTCTCCTCTCTTTATCTCTGTTTCTACCTCTCCCTGCCTCCTCCTCTCTCTCCGTAGCAACCACCACAGTCAGAATACCAAAGAAGTCGGATGCCTATTAACATTTCATCATCAGGACAGAGGGAGGGAGAGAGGGAGGGAAAAAAAAGCTTTCTGACATCAGAGCAGTGAGATGAGATGAGAAATACCCGAGCTATTTTTAGCTTGTGCTTGCATGCACCAAAAACAGCTTCATAGGTGTTTGCTATACCAGGGTGAAAACACTGCATCGAACCACGCCCAGTGTACTCTCACAGTATTCACTCCTATCTACCTTCTGTTTCTCTTGTTTGTTTTTGTCACTTTTCATGAGTCAGACTCAAGAACTCTTTCACTCAAATTCAAAAAGTGTAATGTTTTGGAACCTCAGGGCAATTCAAACTCGCTTTCCAACTGACAAGTTAGAGAGTTGTAGATTGTGTTTGTAATATTAAGCTTATGTTTATTTTGTATACAGGATTCAGTGTCTCTGAATGACTCACTGCATAAATAATGGTTAAATTAATTAACTTGAGATTTCTCAGGATCTTTATTAAAATTTTTCATTAGCATCGTCCTTGTCTATCTTTTGATTTAATCAAAATTGCTGTCATAAATGTATCACTAAGGGAAATTAAAGCAAAGATTTATCCTTGGGTTCAGCCCTCCAGATCTCTTTCACTGATCTCAAGTTTCAGAGCAGCTTGAAGAGAATTGATAGAGAGTGAAAGTATTTGAAGCCAACCAGCCATCCTCCCAATGCTTCAGAGACACATATCGACTCTTCACCTCAATCAAAAGATCCTTAGCTTTGACACCAATGACTGCTCTCTCTTTCGCTCTCTCTCTCCTCTCTGTGTCCCTCTCCTCTCTCTCTCTCTGTCTCTCTGTGTCTCTCTCTGTCTCTCCCCCCTCTCCATCTGTATTCCCCTCTCCTTCTCTCTCCCCCTCTCCTTCTCTCTCTCCTTCTCTATCTCTTCTCTATTTCAGATCTTTTTAAGCAGATCCTTATTGCCTGGCAACAGACTGCCAAGCTATTCTGAGAGTAAGTGTGGAGAGTGCTTTGGTCTCAGTTCACACCTGAGTTCAGACACATTCTTTATTTAATTAGATGTGGAGTGCGTGGAGTGTACGAGACACAGCCATCTACTTTCATCCCCCTAGCCCCCCACATCTCTTCGCCCTTCTTCCACTCCACTCTGGGAGACGTGTTAATAGGATTCCAACCGAAGGTTACCTGACTGACAGGCCGAGAATGAAGCTATTGGCAGTTGGAGGGCATGTGAGGCGTTGTGTCTGTGAAGACGTGACCACAACTTGCTCCTCCACTGTCCCTCTGGTTCCTTTTGTGTCTGACATCACTCTTATCACTCTCTCTCATGTTGCATCTTGGGTTTGCTTTCCTAATGCTCACGCTCAGCGACCCAGTGAGGATATCAAACAGTTAAAAATGCTCTGAAGCACAGTTGTTTATGTCTAAACCCTACTGCAGTAGTGTGTTTTAGTGTGGTTTGGTGTAGTGCCTCTGAATCGCCTTAGCAACGGTCTCTAAAAATGTGGACGATGTGACAGATCAGACACTAGGAAGCCTGGACCGAAAACAGAGCCAAACTGAAATGATGTTTTTCTTGGATCGTGTTTTTACATGTGATTTCGGATTCACAAATTCCCAGAAAAGCAGATGGGAATCTGTTTAACCCCAGGGTTGGCCTTGCCAAGCAGGCATTACAATAATGACCATCCAGACTACACCAGCCCAGCCCAGACATCATTAACAGAGACGGTCATCTCTTACCACCTCGGGCAGCAGCTTAGTGGCCAGGTCATGGATGGCCTTTCCCAGAATGCACAGGGAGGACAAGATGAAGACCACACCCAGGATCACACATGCACTGATGAGGAAGGAAAAGAGAGAGAGAGATAGAGATAGATAGATAGATAGATAGATAGATAGAGAGAGAGAGAGAGAGAGAGAGAGAGAGAGAGAGAGAGAGAGAGAGAGAGTGTTAATGTCTTAGAGAGAGAGAGAAAGAAAGAAAGTAAGGAGTTTGGTTATTTCAAACAAAATAAGTCCTTACAAAATGTTAGACCACAGGGAAACATTACACAGTGACATTATTTAGTCCGGGAAACATGCAACAAGGAAGGCCAGACTGAAAACAGAGTTTAACAGGATCAGTTTGAGCCTGACTGAGAACCAGGACTAGGCTCTGGGGATCCATTTGGAAGAAGCAGATTGTCTTTAAACACTTTTATCCAATTAGGCAGGGCCTGGGAGGAAACCCCAAATCATCAACTATGTCATGTGGGCTGGTCACGCATGGGCTTCCTTCCAGCGTTCATCTACAGTGTGTGTGTGTGTGTGTGTGTATGTGTGAGAGTTCATGCTCCACCCCCTTTATCTAAGAGCAGGACAATAAGAATGCTGCTACTCCATTACACAAGATGGTGATGGCTCAGAGTGAACCAAACAGATGGGGGGTTACCTTGTGTGTATACGTGTGTGTGTGCATGCAGTCAGGCTCAGAAGCACACTGTCTCCAGGGTAGAGGCCCGAGGGTAACTAGGCAACACAGAGAGGGGGACAGGGTCCCAGCAGGAGGACAAGCAGGACATCACAGACTCAGAGCTGCTTTACACACACACAAACACACATCCACGCACACACAGGAGAAGTGGAGCCCTTGCCTTGATCAATACCAGGCTTCCCTCTCCCACCAGAAACCATTCAAATGCAAGTCTGGGTTAGGAGGAGAGAAATGCAGGCTGCAGAAAGTAAACAAAGCTGCTGGTCTCCATGGAGTAGCTAGGTTACACACACACACTGCTGGCTGTCGTTGCTCTACATCCTCACAGCTTCACTAGGTCGTTAGCTGCCATTCTCCATCCAGACATCCAGACCCATGGTAACTGCGCTGACAAAAGACATTACTGTATGAGAGGAATTTGAATCAACATTGGCTTCCATGGCAACTGTAGGTCTCTCGTGTCATCTCACGATGGTCGCCACTCCAACAGAGCTGTACTCTCCCCTCCTCCTCCACTCCCTTCACCTCTCCTCCTCCACTCCCTTCACCTCTCCTCTCCCTACCATTGGCTATCAAAGTGCATTGTATTTGCACTTTTGACTCCATATACGAGTTCCAGTGTCTTGTTATTGTACTGTGTTGTGTGTTGTACTGTGTTTTTGTTTTGACACTGCGCCCAGTCACCCACACAGCCTGGAGTCTGCTCCTGTCTGCTGCTCCCGTCTGATGTCAGAAGCCTAATGACCCAGGCGACACGCCAACCATCTCCCTCCAATTAGAGGAAGGAAGCCCAGCGCTAACTCACGCTGCTCGCTGGTCCGTGCGGGAGGAGCCGGCAAATCGGCTAGCCTCCTATGAGGGCCCTTGGCGGAGGGAAGTGCGGGGAGGGGTGGGGGTGTGTGTGGGGGTGTGGCGCGGAGATGAGACAGGAGGCTAGGTTTTCCACATCCGTCAACAAACTCAGCCTTGCTCAGATGGCTAAATGACATCATCCATCTCCACGGCGATCCGCATCACAACAGCAGACTGGTGGTCCCCTGAGACAGAGGCTGTCGTATGGCCAGCTGGGGAGGGGGGGGGGGGGAGGTGGAGGCAGCCTTTTGAAACATGACACCTCGCAGGAGCAGGAGGAAGAGTTGGGGGAGGGGAGGAGGGGAGGAGGAGGAGGCGGAAGCTGGGCAGGTCTGCACCTATTCATCATGTCATCCTTCTTTTCTCACATCCCTCCAATACTGTCACTGTTCCCCCAGAGAGAAGTCCCCACAGCCCCTCTCCTTCCCTCCCCAGAGAGGGGCTGCCCGTGTCTGTGGTCGACCCCCAGAGGGGCTGCAGCCGACAACCACGAAAAGAGCTTCTGTCTGAGCCTCCCTTCAGCACAAAGCCCCAGGTGAAGCTAGGACATCTGACCGGCCTCTGTGACATCCCAACTTGAAGGGACAGTTCACCCTAAAATACACATTTTTCCTCTTACCTATCCATCAAGATTGCTTTGGTGTCTGTCTGTCTCTAGGACTCACACAAACACACACAAAGGCCCAAACAAACACACACACACACACACACACACACACAAACACAAGCCCAGCAGGTAACACTACAGAAGGCTACAGAAGCGCAGAAGAAGAAGAGAACTCACATGTACTCCCTGTGTGCTGAATGGACAGCTGCAGCGTTGCTATAGCGCCACAACACGATGATGGAGGACAGCACGTCCAGCGTGGCGTCAAACTGTAGGGAGGGGGGAGGAGGGAAGAGGGGGGAGGAGAAAGGAGAAGGGGATGAGAAGAGGGCAAGAAAGGGGTTATTAAGAAGAAGCAGTCAGTCAAATGAAGACCTCCTCCTCTGGTTAACCTGGTATTAATGACAAAAGGCCAGCAATCTCCTGGCCTCTATTACAGTCTTTAGTCCCTGTGAGGCCAGTGCAATGAGATATATGTGCACCAGGAACCAATGAGACCACACACACACCTCACACACCTCAGAGGTTTATTGAACGGTACTTACGGCGAATCCAAAGGCTGAAGCACTGTGTCTCATGACAGAAACAGCTGAAACCACAAGAAAAGAAGGCACGGGTTTAGCAATGGTAAAGATGTCATTGCTATATTTGGTACGGTCTTTATTCATATCATGTACTTCCTGATCTCGGTAGAGTTGCTGATGTTACATTTCCTACAAGTCTTGTAACTCGAACTTGAAATTAGATTGAAACAGCAGATTTTCCCTGGGAAGCACAAGGCTGATTATCACATTGTTTCAGGCTGAGAGAAAATGTAATTTGTAGTCTGATAGATATTTGTTGTTTTCCTCATAGCAAATTGCCAGTCAGGAGTGTTGCTTGCTGCCAGGAGATTCAGAGTTTGAGTGTTTACAATGGACCTTTCAGTATGGTATCCTCTAAAAGCAGTGTGTTTGTGTGTGTGTGTTTAAGAAAGAGAGATTGGACAGGCTTTGTGAGAAACCAGTCATTCACAGAAAAGGTGGGAGGAACTGAAGCAATCTGTCACTAAATCCATCTCTCTGTGTCTGATCACGTACAGGTCTCAATCTATCACTTTGTCTTTTTACAGCTGTCTCCCTCCAAATATCTGCATTTCTATCGTTCCGTTTGTCCTTTTCCCTCCCTCCCTCCCTCCCTCCCTCCCTCCCTCCCTCCCTCCCTCCCTCCCTCCCTCCCTCCCTCGACAGAGCTGTCAGAGTCTCCAGAGTCATACATGTCCCTGATCACATCACACATGACAGATGGCAGGAGTCCTCCCAAGAACTTCCAGAAGATTCCATCTCACTCACTTCTTAGAGATGAGAGACTCTGCACCACAAAACCACCCTTTCACACACAGCCCACGGTCTGACGACCAACTGCAACATCGCTTTTAAATATATATATGAGTAATAATGTTTTATATTGGCATTCATAGTTTCCTCACAACAGCAATTATGTTCAAGCAGACTGGTAAACCAATTCAAATACATTTCAGTGAATATTCGTAACATATCATCACTTGTTATGCCTTACCAGTAATGGGTTAAAAATTGAATTATGATGAGATTTTTCATTTCATTTTCAGATTGTGTTGTAGGCGAGGCTTCATGATAAATGATGAATGATGAGCACATGAGTGCTAATGGTGTCAGGTGGCTGAGCGGTGAGGGAATCGGGCTAATAATCCGAAGGTTGCCAGTTCGATTCCCGGTCATGCCAACTGACGTTGTGTCCTTGGGCAAGGCACTTCACCCTACTTGCCTCAGGGGAATGTCCCTGTACTTACTGTAAGTTTCTCTGGATAAGAGCGTCTGCTAAATGACTAAATGTAAATGTAATGCATGTTCTCATTCCAGTCATCAAAATTAGGATTTCGAGAGATCGTCACCCGTTTCTCCCTGAGTGGATGCCGTCGGCAGCAGTGATGTTATGTTGTGTTCCAGTCAGTTTCAGAACATGATCTGGATATGAAGGTTAACAGTGTGGTGACCGTGCTGGTGAGACGAGGAGGGCGGTGTGTCGAGGATCAGGCTGGTGTGTTTACTGCCGACTCTGCCAGGTTCTGGTCTCTGTGACGGCATGTCTGGCCCAAACAGCCCCTGAGAGAAGACCGGTCAGGGGTCCACTAGGACTGAGCTGTGGACTGTCCACTCTGGTCCAGTACAGCTGTCCTGTCCACCCACCCGTGTTGCTCTAATACGACACCATGGTAACACCCCCATAGTGAATATCAGGCCATCAGACCCCCCCACACACACAGACACACAAAAACACTATCTCAACCTTAGAAAGTCGGTGTCAACATTCTGAGGCTAAAATGAAATGTGTGAATATGTGTGGTCTTTTAGTAGTGAGTCTGGCTGTTTTTTTGCAGGACTTTTCTCCCATAACAGCCAGTAAAATTCCTGACGTCAAAGCAGCAGTGGTGCTCTGTCATAATCTCAGGAGAGGAACAGCTCTATGTGCTGGAAGGCAGTGAGACAGCCCCTCCCCCTTCCCAACCACCTCCCTCCCCCTTCCCTATCTAACATCTCCATCCCCCCTCGCTCCTCCCCCACCTCCCTCTACTTACCACCTCCATCCCCCCTCCCTACTGTATAACTTTCCTCCCTGCCCCTCTCTCCATCTCCCTCCCCCGATCATCTCCAGCCCACCACAATCTCACCGCCCACCATGCTCCTGTCCCATTCTACCCTCCTCTCAGCTCATCTCCATCCACCCCTTTCCTCAACCCAAGTCCTTCCCCAGCCCCTACGCCCCATACCCCCCCCCCCCCCATCTCCCCCCCATCTCCCTCCCAGCCCACCCTGTCTACTCATCCAAGTGAGTGAACCAGACATGGCAGAGAGAAAACAACACTCTGCCAACCAGAACCCCTTTCACCCATTGCCTTGCACCTCCCTCTCAGCCTCCCTCCCTCTCAGCTTCCCTCCCTCTCAGCCTCCCTCCCTCTCAGCCTCCCTCCCTCTGTGTATGCTTTGTGCAAGGCAACAACAGAGGGAAAAGATCCCTGTTCGCTTTATCTTCCGCTATATCTCTCTCCATTCTTTTCTTTCTTTCTTTCTCTCTCTCATTTTTCTCTTTCTCTCCCAATTCACCTCTTTTTTCTCTGTTTCTTATTTTTAGACTGCAGACTCTTCTGGGGTTTCTACTTCAGCTCTTAGTAGCACACGGCTCTGAATGCATTCATATGTGATGCATCTCTCTCTGTCTCTGTCTCTCTCTCTCTATTTCTCTGTCTCTCTCCTTATCTCTCCCTCCCCCCTTCATTTTTACTTGTGAGATTTGTGCAGTCTTGAAGATGCACTTGTCTGTAGGTGTCTCAATTATACAACAAAGACCTAACGAACCTTGCTCTCTCACCTCCTCTCCATCGCTCTCTCTCCCTCTCTTTACTCATCTCTCTCCCTCTGCCCATTCCTTCACCCCTCTTTTTTATCGTTCCACCTCGATCTATCTCAGTGACAGGAGCGAGTGATCCTTGCTCTTCTACCCATATCTCTCCATCCACCTCGCTGTTTCATCTCTCCATCCACCTCTCTCCTCTCTCTATGACGGGACTGTGTGATCTGTATTCAGGAGCCACCTCTGAGCTGTGTGCTGACAGCCCGCCCGCCCCCCCCCCCCCCCACCACCCCGCCGCCCCCCCACCACCCTCCTCTCTCCGGCTGCTGTTTTCTGAACACTGCCTGCAGACTCCACAGTCCAGCACCGACACTTCCAAGAAAATGATAAATTGTTCACTTTGGAACCCTCAAAATCAGCATAATGTACGTTCAGTTTGGCACAGAACAAAGCCCGATAGGCTGCCCCTCTCCACCTCTGTTCCATGGCTACAGTGAGCAGTTATCAAGAAAATATTCTGACTGCAGTTCTATAAAAGCCTGTACAATAGTACATCCTCAAATAACAATGTCTAAAGAATAATATTTACACTTTTCTCACCAGTTACATTTTCCAGATCTTCTAAATGACACTTGGTTTGGGCTTTACCTCCATGAGATACTTTGAGATGTGAGGTTGCTACTACTGTGTGTTGTCAGCCCCAGAAGAGAGCCAGCAACAGTGGAACTCAACACAGATCAGAACACTGTCTCAATGAAGAGTTTATCCCCATCATCATCATAATCATCCTCCTCCTCGTACGACATCATCATCATCCTTATTATCATCATCCAGTGGATAAGACAATATCAGGATTGACAACCCAAACAGACAGTCATGCCTTGTGACAGCTCCCAACTGATAGTCAACAGCAACCTAGGAAGGATAACGGAACACAAACACACACCCAGACGCAAACAGTGTCTTTCTATACCTGCAGTATAAACAGAAATATAAGACGCTAATTGCTTTCGCTTGAAACGCTGTCGCTCCCCTTCCTAGCCTCCCTTCCTAGTCTCCCTTCCTAGCCTCCCTTCCTAGCCTCCCTTCCTAGCCTCCCTTCCTAGTCTCCCTTCCTAGCCTCCCTTCCTAGCCTCCCTTCCTAGCCATCCCGCTCATTAGGGAGAGATGGTCGCGGATTCACTGGCCTGAAATGGATTGCAAATGAGTCTGCTGGAGAGTAAGCAATATGGCACCCGCCGCTTGCTAATTGGCTCCTGAGGAAGATGTAGACCGTCAGGGGGATTTAGTCCTGGCACAGATTTTTACATACACACCCTCTTTTTCTCCCGCCCCCTAAAAGCCTGTCACCGCTGACGAGTAGCATGAGAAGCCCTGCTGTGCTTCTCCTGGTGAAACCATTTTGTGGCGACTCTCTGGAACCATGCAAACACTTCAGAACGGATCGACAAATTAAGAAGTGGGTGGCTTCTATGCTCTCATTGGACTAAAAGGAGACAAATACATAACCGACTTTCCCTAACCCTGACCTTGTTTCGTAGTGTTTGAACTGAGTTTTTAGTCGATGGCTCGTTTGATGTTCATCCAGTAGATACAGCTGTACCAGCAGACTGATTGGAAGTCCCTCAATCTACAGAGCATACCAAGAGGGCAATCATTCATTGATTAAGAAACCCAAGTCTCAACAAACAAGCTAACCCTGAAACACAGAGAAGCGTAGAATGCACAGCATTAATACTAGGAATGCACATCGCTGTTTGCTCATGGATTTGGTCACATCAACATGGGAGTTTCCACACAGTCCTGTCACATCAGCTTCCACACGCACGATCTGTCGCGAGGCGGAGCATCTGGGACCCTTCAGCTGGCTCCCACCCAGACGCAACCTGTTCTCAGACGCAGTGTTTGTTTAATGCTAATGTTTTACCATTTACACACCGCAGTGGCTGTCAGTCACTCGGGCGTGTGAAGGAAAACGCAGGTGTTACACACTACCTTTGTACTAGAATTGTGAGCACTTGTCCAACTCTGAAATTCCACTCTCTTCGGTACTCTATCGGTCTCATCTGATCAGAGACAATAGAGAGGTCTGATGGTCACATGTCAACAGAAAATCATAACATGTAAAAATGTAATGTACTTAATGGATATAACTGAGTAACCCTGAGAGTGAATACTTTTGCTTTCTGTGTGTTTAAAGTGAAATGGCAGTTTGTATATATGCGTGTTGAGCACCATTCCCCTCCACAGTACACTGTTAATCCACCCTGGGATCTACAGCAGGATGTGGAAGGGACACTGGGCATGTTCTGCGCCCCTGCAAAAGGTACAGCATGTCCTGGGCATTGTTTGCTAAGCACAGTTTCGTCTTGATATGTATAGCCACTTGATCCTGTGAGAGAGAGAGAGAGAGAGAGAGAGAGAGAGAGAGAGAGAGAGAGAGAGAGAGAGAGAGAGAGAGAGAGAGAGAGAGAGAGAGAGAGAGAGAGAGAGAGAGAGAGAGAGAGAGAGAGGTAAACATAAAGAAAGGACAGAAAGGTGGCATTATGGTGCTTGGTGAGAGAGAGAAATAATAACAGTGTAAAAGAGAAAATAGTTGGGTGAGCTGTAGAACAACAGAGCAGAGAGGGAAGAGGAAGCAGATACCAGCCGAGCAGCACCACTCTGACCCTCATCAGAACAGGAACTGGATTCTCAATGTTTGGAATAATTTAAGACAGGAAGCTCCATGGTGGAAAATACAATCAGACCCTCCAGTTCCCTCCACCCCCTCCTCCAATCCCAGCTCCCTGTGTCCCCCTGCCCCAACCGCAAGCAGTAAAGACATTAGTGAGGGAAACGGACCTGACAGACCACTGGTAAATTGAATTTGTGTTTCTCATTCGGTGCAGTCCCTGTGTGGAAGGGGCTTATTGAACATGGGGTTCCCAAACCCTTTGTCGTGCTGCATGAGAGAACCTGATTGGCCTGAAATTAGACAATTATTGGTGTTGGGGAATGAGACTGAGCCTCCTGTATTACTGTAGGCAATGGTAATGCAGACTGATGTTTTATTTTTCCCAGGTTGTGTGTGTGTGTGTTTGTGTGAGGGGGAGGAAGGGTCCAAAGAGAGAGAAATAATGAAGAATAAGCCCTGCAGGTAACTCATAAATCAAATCTGTAAGCATTGCTTCATATCCTGTGTTGCCTAAAATCTCCAAGCACGCTTGTTGTTGACATCCATATTAAAGGTCTTCCATTCCCATGTAGTTAGGCTTCCCACTGTTATCTGCCTTGTTCTGAGGGTGACTCATGTCTGCACATCTACAACAGGTAACTGGGAACATCTCAATGAAACTGCTAGTATTACATTTAAATTTAGTCATTTAGCTCTTAACCAGAGCGACTTACAATAAGTACAGGGACATTCCCCCGAGGCAAGTAGGGTGAATTGCCTTGCCCTAGGACACAACATCATATTGCACGGCCGGGGAATCGAACCGGCAACCTTCTGATTACTAGCCCGATTCCCTAACCGCTCAGCCACCTGACTCCTGACAACATAGCATCCTGTGACAAGAACTGCCATGTACACGACAGACACCTCAGATCTTTCCTCTATCTGTCGGCCTCATCTCCACCTCGCAGGCAGGCGGACACCGCAGGGAACTATGCTCCATGAGAATGGAAGCTCTCTGATGTCGATGCTCAACAAGGACCTACAGTGATTCCTTCCCCGTGTTCTGCAGCCCTTGCCTGGTTCCTCATGCTGACTCTGCACTCACACAGAGGGGGGTGGATGGCCCTGGTTCGGTAGTTGCACAGCCAGATGTGTTTTATGGAGATTGTTAAAGTAGTTCTACGATACCATCATCAATGAGAATAACGGACATGTAAGACTACTTGTAGTATATACTAAACTCCCATTTCTATTTTTTATATTATGCACAAAGCCATGTTGGTAACTTTTCTGGTGTAGAAACCACCCTTCTGACACTGAAGTACAGGATTCAGAGCTGTATTTCAGAACTGTCTCTCCTTCTCCAAGCATAGCCTCAGAAACAGAGTGAGTCATACCATCCTCCTGGGATCAACCAGAAACATGCCTGCAGGAGATTTCTGCTAGATAGAAAAAGTGAACTAGTCTGGGATACTTTCAGTGAAGCTTTGCTCATCATTAGAGCTTTTTCTTGTTCTATCAAATTCGGTACATGTCTGCATTATAACAGTTAGATAGCAGAGCTTTCCAATAATCCTATGAGGGAGTGTTTTGTGTTTTAAATAACGTAGTGTTTTAGGACCCTGACAGTGAGTGTTTTGTATGTTGCTTTCTTACAGAGATTCATGAACTAATACCTGTAGAACAGCATGTGTGCATGTGTGTTCTTGCATGTGTGTGTTGGTGTGACTGTCTCCATGTTAACTCCACATCCTCACGCTGTTTGAGCGTCGAGGCTGAGACCCAGAGGGGAGGTGGACGAGAAGAGACTCACTGAAAGCAGCGATGGCCAGGATGATGGTGACCACGATGGACACCCAGGACACGTAGAGGGCCTTCTTCCTGTAACTCTGGGCCTCATGAGGCTTCAGTCTCATGCTGCTCTCCAGCAGACCTGTCCAAACAAACACGTGACGTGTCAAACCACAGTAAGACAGGAAGCAGCCATCACTTCCTTCCTGCTTTGTTACTTGAACATGCATTCAAATCTAAAGGGGATTACTGATATTTTTTTTTGTCAATGGCAAGGGACATTTTGTTGGGGCACGTATTACTCCATGGTGGTCCAGCTGTGCATGCTAGAATGCAGGATGTTAGCGTGAAAGGCCTCATATTCCAGAGGCTTTAGAAAATTACTAATTTCAGATTAGAACAAAAGGTTCCAAAACATTTTGATTTACTAATTGATTAAAAACTGCATTAATTAATTGAATAACACCTGCTTCGAGGTGATAGGCTTTGACATGCAATCATTTTCTTGCATGTTCTACGAATAAACATGCAAAATGTTTACTGTCACTCTGTTCTTTTCACACACATTTTGAACGGAGGAAAGGGGCTTTATTGTGGTGGGGGCATGATCCGAGAGTTTGGGATGCACCAAGCTGATCATATGACTCCAAACCAGAGAAATTTCAACCAGTTTAACTGACTGGCTCGTGGTCAGGATTTGTGCAGGAACCGAGCCAGCAATTTCTTTTAATTCGTTGGATTGGTGAGAATGAGATACGGCGGCCAACTGTGCAGGGTCAAATTGCCCAAAACTAGGACAGTAGACAGCAAACTAAGGTAAACAGAGCCAATATAAGTCCCTCCCCACTATGAATCTGACGATAGTATATATACAATATGTATAGGACTATATAAACGGAGGGTTAGAATAAGGTGACTGAGAAGGATAACCAAATATCTAGTCTGTAGACGTGTAAAAAAAACGACATAATTGCTTGTGTATAAATAAAACAGGTACAGTAGGCTGAATAACCAAATATTCTGTGATACTAAATAATTCTACACAACGTCCAGTATTTACCCACCCAGCAGTGCAAGGAGTTACTTAGGCACTGTCTGAGTGTGCTGAAGTTCACCAAAATGATTTTTACCGTACCTTCTCCGTCCACGTTTTCACTGATCTTCATCTCCTGGTCCATTTTGAATTGTTCTCCCTGACTCTCTCCTCGGGGCGGCTCCTGGTCTATTTGTTCACACTGTCCGTTGACAGCTGAAGGATCCACAATAGTTGGATTCGGGATGGGGTCTGGGGCTGGAGGGTCGGTCATTTTTCCCTTTTAGTCACGGTTCAGTACAGGCTCTCTAAAAATGTCACACCGAAGCGTGAGTTGCGATCCTCCAGCGCGCGGGTAGCTGATGAACGGTTTGGTCGCGCCCGCAAAAGTGTGTCTGGAGACCTCCGGCGCAATGTTACGCGCATCAATTGCGAACCTCCATGCCAGACACTAACTCGCGAATTCGAGCGTGATTGTACCAAGCAGGCTCTAATTACAGATCAAGTACAGTTAACGAAAACATCTGTTCAGGTTTGTGTGGAAGCCTCGGCAGCTGGGTGGTAACTGATCCCGTGTTGCTTCTTATCAGAGTGGCGGGTTGTTTGGCAACAGCGCTGGTCGCTCCACTGCAGTCCTTCTGCGCACGGCTGTCCCAGGTGGTTATGGCCAGGGAAAGCAGCCGCGCCTGGCCATTCAAAATGGGGATGTGAAACGTGAAACATTGAAAACCATATATCTACTGATATAGATACTGAACCGTTATCGGCAGTTCAAGTGATATTATTTACAAAAACAATAAACACTCTTCAACCAGATTAACCATTAAATCAATTTATGCTAATAATTTCTTAAAAATAGCATAGGCCTACTCTAGATGAGGACATGGATAGGCTACAATGATTGAAAAAATAAGGCACACAAACAACAACAAATTTTCAGGGACACTTGGAATATTTCTGTAGAAAGATATTCGTTACCCAGACCTATCAGTGGTTCGAAAACCATGTTCATGTTCCTACACATTTGAACTTTTAACCAAATTGTTAACTTAAATGCTTAAATGATTGTAATAGGCTATAATTTAGAAGTAAACTGGATCGCCGGACTACGTTTATGAAAATGAAATAGGCCGACATCAAAATTGATTTTTGTGACTTGGTATGCTATTATGTTTGTTGTTTTAGAATAGCCTACACTTGATCCTTTGGGAAGAATGCAAGAAGTTCGAGATAAACGGACAGAGTTTAGGTGGTTTAAGTAAAAACTCCGATTGTTTACATGTGCTATTGCGTGTATTTGGCAGGACGCCTTCACCCACGTTGTTTATGCTGCCACTTAGAGGCGTCTGGTAGGTACTAGCCCAGTTGTGTTGTCTTAATGTCAAAAATATTATTTATTAAGGCTCACATTCTACTGTATAGGAGAAACGTTTACCAGGCTACATCGAATCATCGCTGCCAGCTGATATCGTAGAAATATGCAATAAACGGTGCACAAATTCAATTAAATAAATGGAATTTATGATATTTATTTTTTTAACGAGAGGTAACATGTTTGCGTTGAATTTATGTTCATGTGATGGGCAACTTCCGAAGAAGTCAAGTATTGGAGACATAGATAGAAAAGCTTTTAGCACATGCCGAATACTTAGAAATACTTACATCAGTTGATGTAATTTAGATAAACACTATAGAATGTAAACAATTTTGTAGCAGAGGCATGATTTAATCATGTCAATTATTTACTTAATTGTTTTTGTAGCAAAGTAAAAGCCACGTATACAATTACAAATAATCATTATGATAAGATTTAAAAATGAAATTCCACTGATCCACACTGGAATGTAGGCTACTTCCTTAAACCGAAACCTTGGTTAAAAAAAAATCCATAATTGATCTGACCTGACCAATAATTGACCCCCCCCCCCCCCCAACCCCACTGTCTGTCTATCTATTTGAGCTTCCTCAGAGAGCTGTCTCTGTGGGCTGTGTGCAGACCCTTGAGGGCACGCCAGGACTGGCACAGGAGCAGGCCCGGCACCACCACCCACACCCCGTTGAAGAACACCAGGTACACCCAGAGGTACAACCAGTTCCCGGTGTTGAGGTTGGGGCTGCCTAGCAACCAGTCAGGGCAGAAGGTCATCCAGCCTCCGTACAGCTCACACACACAGAGCGTGATCTGGAGGAAGTGTCTGGAGGGAAAAGAAAAAACAGGAAAACTAGTATGAATCTTTTTATTTCAATCAAAATAGTGTCCGCATGTTTTGATTTTTTGATTAATGACAGAACTAAACTGGTTGCTATGTTAGTAAGTCAAAATGTATTGGTGCCCTACCTCTTTGTTATTCTCCCCTGACTACACTACAACAGCATGAAATAGCGATACGTGTTGGTCCTTATTCTAGACAAGGGATGGATATAACCCTGGACGGAAGCTTCCTCACCTGTAGTGTTTGTCTTTGACGATGGCGTAGACCAGCACCAGGGCCAGGAAGCTATCCAGGACTACAGTTAGCAGCTCCAGAGAGACGATGGTAGGGTCTGAGTGGAGCCAGCGCTCATCTGCTTTCCCATACTCCTTCCCTGTGGCCACAGCAACAAGAGCATGTCAAGGCTGCATCTCAATACTTCAAAATGGCTTCCTCTGATAAACTGAAGATAGCTGAAGCAACCTGAAGAAATGCCCTTGGAGATTAAACAGACACATGTTCATCTCATTTGAGGCCTGGATTTTCTTTTTTAAGCCAACATGTTTACCAGAGTGAGGAGAGGACAGTGTAAACACAGGAGACATGCAGGCTTCAGTTCTACAACATGTTTTCATTTGAGGGGACACTTTTGGGGTTGCTGGATCATAAAACCTTAGATGTTAAACCCAGCATCCCGTTTGTCTGCAGCAGATAGGACGAGGGCTGGTGGGCAGATGTTCACAGTGTTAGTCTGTTAGTTTCTTAGACATGGGGTAGCTGAGCACCACATCCTGTTTGGCCAGCTCCAACAACACAGGATCGTGGAAGAACTTGCTGATACTCTGATCCTTAAGACCCAGATGTACTTAACTTAAAACCCCCACCTACAAGATTTGTAAAGCAGTCAGGACTCCGCTAGATGTCGCCAAACTATAAGATTTACATATAAATAGAAGATTTTTCGAGTTTGTTTCGAGAAAAACTAAGGGACCAATGAATTAGTCGTACTCACAAAGCTCAGCAAAGATGTTGTCTGATTGCGCAACTGTTCCAACAAAGGACATGTAAACGAAGGGACCCTCCTGGAATTAAACATGGATCGAGTCAACAGGTAGGACTTTAACTGCACTTCAGCCAACAACGAATTCAATCCACATTGCACATGCATTCACTTACCAATGTAATGTGGACGATAGCGTCGTAAAAAAGCCATACAAGTACCCATCTATCGGTGCTGGAACATTTTTTCCCCCAAATCTGTGCTATTACGTAACCAACTGCAAACTGTGCACCGCACGCAAGCAGCGAATAAACAGTCACTGCAGTAAAGAGTGACGGGACTTCTTCTACCGGGGATTCCATCTTCTACCGTCGAATACGAAGTTGGCAGGCATAAAATAGATGCATGCAGTTGAAACTTGAACTTTGAACTTTCGTTAACATACCGCTTCCCTATTTGCTTGGTCTTGGCCTGAACTCCGCCCCCACGAGCCGGCGCTTTCCTACCATTGGTTTCCGAATAGATCTCTCCACTTCTTGGCTGTCCTCCCACAAGGAGCGACAGGGAACGAACGCTCAGGGAGCTGCGCCCGTAGGGACAAGTCACCGGAGACTACAGGTTCGGGAGAAGCCAGGACCTTGGACAGCGATCGGTCACACAAGCTGTCAGTTCACGGTAAGAGACGACATTATCATTAAAATCCAATTGAAAACAAAATGCGCAGCAGTCAAAATACTTCAACTCAATATTTTCTTTAATATGCACAAGAGTTGAAAGAAACATTTGTGAGCCACCTTAAAGAGAAATGGATTCTAAAATTGATAAAAAAAGTAAGACAATCAGAGGCCAAAATGCTATCTGTTGCTTTTTCTTTCTTTAGTATACGTTTCGTCAGCAAGTAAAAATCTTGCGAAAGAGCATAAGCTTGTATCAGTTTCTGATACAAGACTAAAATTCCATTCTTTAAAGTGGCTCTTCCTGGACACGTATATCCAAGACTGTACACAGGTCCATACGTTATATCATCTATTGAATGGCAAGTCCAAAAAGGCATGGGCTGCTCCAATCAAACCCCTAGTTCTTCTCAGTAGTTAGCAGCCAAAAAATAAAATAATAAACATAATATTAAACTACATTAGTTCAAATGTAATGTTTCATTCCAAGTCCCTTCACAAATAAATGCTTGAGGGTGGAAACCAACCCAGACCAAAACAACTAAAACCAATCCAATCCAAGAGCAAGAAAGCCCAATATCAATCCTGACATCATCACCATCATAGATCACCGTGTTTAAAACAAAACTATCCGTTCATATTAACAGTAAATACAACATCTCTCCTGAACCAGTCAACAACTTTTTTTTTCTATTTTTGTTTTTACAGACCCAGTCAGAATTGTAGGAATACATTTTTTTTTTCATTGTATATTTCCATTTGTAGAATATAGTACAGGAGAAAACATGAGACGACTGTAAGGTCAAATGAAGCACTGCATCCACAGTTAGACTTCTCGAAGGACATTGCTTATTCCACGCACGGCAAGCAGATAGGACAACCTGGATGTGTGCATGAAACTAAACAGACACTGCAGGAGTGGGACAACCACAAATGAAAGCAAGTGTTCCAACATTGTCTCTCTCTTTCTCTACGCCTGTACATCTCCCAAATACTCCAGTTTCTTGAGTCTTTCAATGTCAAATTATGGATGTTACTCTAAAAAAAAAAGGAGAGATTTGTGTCATTTTTCGTTGTTGTGAAGCCCAGTTGAAGCCTGGTCACGTAATGCTTCTTTGATGGGGTTCAATACAGTTTAGAGAATAGCATTATTTTCAGCGAGGGTGCACTTAGAACGATGGGAGGGTAAAGAGGAGTAGCACAAGATAACCTCAAAAGAAACCAGGTCCACTCCCATTCATCCTCTCCTCTCCAGCCCTCAGGATCATCTTGGTTTCGTTTCTCCTCAGGTTCCATCGGCAACGAATGGAACAATGCTACAGAAGTAAAATTCCTTATTTTTCTTTCAAGAAGAAAAAAAAAAAGTTGCATTGATTTCACCGTTTCCACTGATTACTTTCATTTATTTCATAATTATTTTATATCCCAAAAACTGTAGAAGGTAAATAATAGCAGTGGTGGCCGGTTGCATTCTTTAAGTCCACTTGGGCCGACATTTTTTCATACCATAGCCTTCCTCTCTAGATGAGCCCCGGGGGAGGTAAGTTCTACAGGTGTTACATTTCAGTTCTATTTTAGAACCCCCTAAGGCTCACCAATCCAGGACTTTCTCAGAAGCCCTTAGTGACATCATCAATTAGAATCGGTTAAGAGAATGTTCAGACCAACAAAAAAAAAAAACAGTAAGGTGAGCTTCCGAGGTCGCCGAGTGTTCCGGAGAGCTCCCGTCCTCGCTGTGAACACACCACCACAGGAGGATGGCCTAAATGATGCTCACTACTGCTCGTCAAAAAGAGGGCGCCACTGCTGAACCGATGGGATGATTAGTAGAGCAAGTTCGTAGGTCCATGCACTTTCATGACTTCAGATCTCTGTGTGTGTTTGTTTAGTCTCTGTGTGTGTGTCTGTGTTCGTATGTGTGTAGGAGAAAGGAAGAAAGCAACTTTTTTTGGCAAACGCAGAATGATGGGCGTTGAAGCTTGCCTCTTTCTGGAACATTTAGAAGCAGAGAGAGATGTGAGGGACAGTCGACTGGTCCCTCCATCCCTAGTTCAGTGCTAGCCTGGTGGTATTGTTCTGGGAGGGGGGCAGAGGGTGAAGACAGGGAGGGGGCGGAGCAGCTGGGAGATCTGCTGGATAGTCGGCCCTTCAGAACTTGAACTCCTTTGTCTGTAGGTTGGTGGCGGGGTCAAAGTTGAAGGTTCCACCCTGAGTTGCTTCTGGGATCAGACTGGGATCCTCGTCGATCTACCGGGGAGGGAGGAGGGGGAGAGACAAAGAAAGAAAGAACAGAGCAAGAGAGGAATAAACAAACAGATATTTTGATCAGGGTTCTGCAGTTGCTATATCATAACCACAAATGTAGGGGATTCATCCTAAATAAGTTCCTCTGGGTTCCACCCTAGGCTCCTCCCCCATCAGGAGCGTGAGCAGGCGTGAGACTGTCCAACAGCCGGACGTTTACTCACATCATCTCCTGAAAAGTACTGGTCGATGATCTCAAAGGCCAGCTTGTAGATGTCCTCGTTCTCGTGCTGCTGGAGGTTCTCAATCTTCTCCAGGCCTGAGAGGAGGAGGAGGAAGAGGAGCAGGATGAGGAAGAGGAGGAGGAGAGCACAGGACACGGAGGTCACAGTAAGGTTGTAGCACATCCAGAGGGTGATGCACCATGCCTGTGGCAGACCACTCATGTGGCTTCTGACCTCAGCAGAACTGGTCCCACATTATGGACACGGGAGGCTAACACTAATCCAGAACTAATCCAAGTGCCCGACACTAATCCCTGATAAAGAGCCACAACTATTTACTATATACTTTTAACAGGTCAATAAGAAAGTCTTGGTTCCTTTGAGGCATGTGAACCCTGGGGTCCCAGGTTCCTACCTCCACACTCCTCGATGATCTCGGTGATGGTGCTGGCCTCCTCGCCCACCATGATGAGGACGTTCTTCAGCCCGTCCAGAACCACCTGCACCACCTGGGAGTCCTTCACGGCCAGCAGGCTGCAGAACGGAGGGATCACATTCTGCTCCACCAGGTACTCCACCTGGAACAATGCAGCCACCACACACAGCCAATATTAGATCTTCGACATCACCTTTACCACCACATACATAGCCAGTGTGGTTTGATTGTAGTACTGAAATGCCCATTGAGGGCTGAGTTTGCCAGGTTAAAGGATCTCCACAGACTCCAGGTGTTGGTTCACCACTCACCTGGTCCTTCCTCCCACTGATGGTCAGGTTACTGATGGCCCAGGCAGCCTCCTTCTGGGTGCCAAAGTCTCCCTGTGGAGAGGGACGGGTGAGAGGCAGCCAGGTGAGAAAGAGTGAGAGATGTGAAACAGAGAGATATCGCTGAGAGACAGAGAGACAGAGGCAGGTGAGCTGCAGGTGTACCTTAGCCAGTTGCTGGATGATCATGGGCAGCAGTCCAGCGTCGATGACGGCCTGCACCTGCTGCTGGTTGCCTGCGGTGATGTTGGACAGGAACCACACCGCCTCCTAGTGGTGGTGGGGGGGAGGGGACACACACACACAGGAGGCCATTCAGCTGAGAACCACACATGCACACCACAGACTCCATCAGTAGAACTGAAAACACACAGGGAGGGAGATCATCCTCGCCAAGTCAACCTACACTTTGATCGAGTGATTCTTATGAATGTGTGTTTGTGTGTTTGAGTATGGCCTTTTGATTGTTCGGGAGTGTGTGAGCCAGTATGTGTGTGTGTGTGTGTGTTACCTTGTTGATCTTCTCCTTGGGGTGTGTGAGCAGGTTGGGGAAGTGGGAGAGGACGTCACAGTTGAGCACCACCTGGGTCTGCTCGTCCGTCCCCGTCACTATGTTCCCCACCGCCCTCAGAGCTGCCGTCTGCAGGAAGTGACATCACAGGAAGTCAGAGGGACGGCACGGGAAGCAGACCCAAATCTGTCGCAAAAGCTCAGTCATCTCCTAGGAGACGTGGGCTGCGTGAGAGCGTGTGCTGCTAGCCATGCCTCACCTGAACTTTGACCTCCTGGTGGCTGAGCAGGGGCACCAGGTAGGGCACCACGCCAGAGTCGATCACCATCTGGATCTGCTCGTTGCCTCCGTCTGTGAGGTAGGACAACGCCCACACTGTGTCCACCAGGATCTGACCCAACACCACGCAGGAAACCCAGCGTTAGTATTAGCAGGAGAGCCTACTCATAATGGACTGGGACGTTCATGTTTTAGCATCCCTGTGTCAAATATGTGACTAGGGCACAGCAGCATACCATGTGAGGAGGGATAATTAGCCGGTCTGTGTGTGTGTGAGTGTGTGTGTGTGTGTTTGTGTATACTTACATTTATGTCAGTGTGGTATATTAATACACAGAGTGCAGGTAGAATCTGGAGAGGAGGAGGAAAGGAGTTAGTAGACGTCTGATGAGAAGTCAAAGTCACACATCTACAGCATCCTCCAAAACACATACACATCCAGTCCCTTACCACACACGCACGCACACACACACACACACACACACACGCACGCACACAACCTTAAGAACACACACTCTCATCCCATCAACAAACACACACACACAAACATCCACAGTAAACCTTTAGTTTTGCCACAGTATGCACAGGCACCTGCCCCATTAAATCCTAACCTGTACCCTGCCCCTCCCCACCCCTAATGCCGCCTGCCCACCTGCTGCCACACACGCTCTCCTTCCTACCTCCTGGACTGTCTCCATGGGGGGCGGGGGGTCCTTGTTGCGGCAGAGGTTGACGATGACCCAGGTGACGTTGCGGAGGAAGGTGATGGGGATGGAGGGGTTGATGAAGGACAGCAGGGGCTTGACCACGCCCAGCGAGATCACGTAGTCTCTGCACTGGGGCCCGTCACCTGGGGGAGGGGCGCACAGCGCCGTCAACACGCGCCCGCGGGATTCTGCTTCCAGTTTGTTTGTGTGTGTGTGAGAGAGAGATGGCTCCATGCCACACTGGATGATTCAGTGTACGTGTGTGTGTGTCTAATACTACTTACCGATGATGTTGCCTAGTGCCCACACGGCCTGTTCACACACGTTTTGGTGTGGGGATTGCAGCAGCATGAGGAACAGGGGCACGGCGTCTGAACACAGTACAGAGAGGTCAGAGGTCAGACACAGGGCACGGCACGGCGTCTGAACACAAGCACAAAGAGGTCAGACACAGGGACACACGGACAGTGTTTCCCACACATTGATTTATTTGTGGCGGCCCGCCACAATAAAAAATTGACTACAACAAATGTCAAACCATCTCACTTCTCCGAGAATGGTTCAACTGCAGACCTCTCTCCTCAGGCCCCTCTCATTCAGGTGTAGCTGCAGGCAGTCATACATGGATACATGCAGATCAGTCATACAATCACTGCCTGGGGTGTAAGGAGAAAGGTCCGGTCTGAGGACAGCACTTGAATCCTTCTTGGAGTAGTGAGATTTGGCTTTTATTTGGCTCAATTTATTTTGTGTCAACATAATTTAATCTGAATTTCACCATTCGAATGTCAGCATGAATTCTGTTCTATTTGAATTTCTTTTTATATATAATTTTTTTTATAGTTTTTGGGATCTTAATTTTACTGTTAGAATATTGCAATCAGATTGAAATAAATTCATATTTCTATTTCAAAGAGGTGAATTCAAAACCAACAAATTAGGTGGTGTTTAAGTATTCAGTGCCTTTTTAAAATGTCACTGATTTGTTTCCATAACAGCCCCCTCTCTCTGTGCACGCTCTGAATCTGCGCGGGATGAACGTGTTCGTGTTCGGAAGGGGGAACAGGGGAACTGAATTCTTTCGGCTTTTTCCAAGAATCGGCAGGAGAATCAATGCAGAGTTTAAGAACGGTGAGTATCATAATTCTCTGCAAAAATGTGTCCAAAACAGATACATTCAATTTAAATATAATAAGAGTCCAACGTAATGTTTATATTACCTAAAGCTCCAAAAACGATTTAGCCCTCTAATGCAAAGACATTTCTTGTTTTTGAAATTGAATTGCTTGTTGAAGTCCCTTCTAAATCCCATCTACACTCACATCTAACCGATACTAGGACATAGGTTTGGTCTGAGCCCAAAATTTGTACAACATCTGGCTCTGCCCCTGCCTACCGCCAGAAATATAATCACATTCTGTGGGAAACACTGGACAGTCATGTAGACAGACAGGCAGATAGACAGGAGCAAGGAGACAGACAGGTAGACAGACACATAGACAGGAGCAAGGAGACAGACAGGTAGACAGACAGATAGACAGGAGCAAGGAGACAGACAGGTAGACAGGCAGATAGACAGGAGCAAGGAGACAGACAGGTAGACAGGGTTCCAGAATCAGCCAGGCATCCAGGGAGAGACACCCAGACATCCAGAGACGGACAGAAAAACAGACTAGTGTACTCACTGGACTTGACCACAGCCTGGGTCTGAGCTGACGTCCCTGACGCTATGTTGGTCAATGCCCATGCCGCCTCAAACTGGAGAGAGGGACTGGAGAGAAGGAAGGAGAGAGAGCGAAGTGGGTAGAGAAAGAGAGAGGGAGAGAAAGAGAGGGAGAGACAGAGATAGTCAGATAGGTAGAAAGATAGAAAGCTGGTCATGAACTAACTAGATTTGTTAATAAAACCAACTAGTCCTAGATCCACACTGACCAGTATATCCCCCCCCCCCCACACACACACAGCCTAAGATAGGGCCACACTCCCACCTCGTCCCTCCATCACTAACATCAGAGGTACAGTCAGAACTGCCTCATCAACACCTCCTATACCTCCCCGCCACCTCCACACACGCACACACACACACACGCGCGTAACGCCACCTGCCTGCCTCCATCTCGTCCAAGCCCCTCCATTTCTCTTATCAAAACCTGGTCCTAATCTCAATCCCCCATAAATCCCCACCACACACACACACACACACACACACACACACACCGCCATGCCAGGGCAAGCCCAGGCCAGGGTCAGAAGAGCAGCCCCCCCAATAATCCCCTAATCCCCCCTGCCTCCCTCTTTGCACCGGAGAGAGGGGAGCCCTGTTGTAGGGCAGGACCTGTGCAGCCATGCGGTGAACAAACACACTCACAGGCCAGTGTGTATGTGTGTGTGCGCAGCCTGCTATGTGCTCGCATTAGCCCAACCATGCATTGAGGAGGGGGAGGGCTTACAGTACCAGCAGTCACAGAGCAGGAGAGAGAGACAGAGAAAGAGAAGGGGGAGAGAGAAAGACAAGGGGATAGAGAGATAGACAGACAGATCGAGAGTGACGGGGGAGGGGTCTGGCACTTACAGGACTAGTCGAGTAACTCACTCACGCTCCAGTTTTCACAGACTGATTCTCATCTTGCAGCTAGTCGTCGTCCCCCCGCCCCCCCCCCCGTCCATACTTTCTCTTTCGCTTCTCACTTTGCCAGCTCTCCTTCCCTCTCTTTCTCTCTCCCACTGTCCTTCCCTCTCTTTCTCTCTCCCACTCTCCTTCCCTCTCTTTCTCCCTCCCACTCTCCTTCCCTCTCTTTCTCCCTCCCACTCTCCTTCCCTCTCTTTCTCCCTCCCACTCTTTTTCTCTTCCTCCCTCACTTCCTCCTTGCTTTTTTTCACTTCTTCCCCCTCTTCTCCCCCTCCTTTCCTTTTTCACGCCTCGCTCTCACCCCCCCCCCCCCCCCCCCCCTTCTCCCTCCACGGGACCTGTGTCTGTGTCAGGGTTAGAGCGGGGACTGAAGGAGGGAGGAAAGAGGTGAAAAAGGCAAGGTAAGCTGAGGGAGGGAGGGTACGTACTTATCATCCCTGTCCAGGCATTTGACCAGGATGGGCAGGATGCCAGACTTTATCAAGTCATCGATGGGGGGGTTTCTGTCGCTGGAGAGGAGTTTTCTGAATGAGAGAGAATTTTAAAAAATCCATTAACACTCTTTCACTACTCTGAGGAGCCTGCAGAATACATCGAAGAGATATATCACAGTTGAACTTCCAGCTGGGCACTCCAACCTTCTTCCTGGAGAGCTAACCCATCTGGAGCAAGCTTGGAGAGACCTGTGTTACAGGAGGGTCTCTCTCCAGGAGCAAGCTTGGATAGACCTGTGTTACAGGAGGGTCTATCTCCAGGAGCAGGCTTGAAGAGACCTGTGTCTGATCTAACTGTGTGTGGGTGACAGCATGTGTGTGGGTGACAGCATGTGTGTGTGTGGGTGACAGGGTGTGTGTGTGTGTGGCTGACAGCGTGTGTGTGGGTGACAGGGTGTGTGTGGGTGACAGCATGTGTGTGTGTGAAGGAGAGGAGGCCTACCTGGCTGCCTGCACAGCACTGAGCTGCACCAGCCCATTGTCACTGGTGGCATTCTGACCGAGGGGGAAGGAGGGAGAGTAGAGAAAGGAGAGAGAAGAGGGAGGAGAGAAGAGAGAGAAGAGCGAGAAGAGAGAGAAGAGGAGATAGAAGAGGGAGGAGAGGAGATAGAAGAGGGAGAAGAAGGAGAAGAGGGAGAAACGTGTACGTTTGGTTAAATGGTTAACATAGTTCGGGATGACATGCACAAAGGTTGTTTTTTTAATAAAAATAAATAAAAATAAATATTACTTTACCTGTAAGATAGCGTCTAGCGTGACATTTTGCTGCAACACAAAGAGACGTATTCAGGTCAGATTCTCAGGTCAAATCCATCTTTGCGACCTTCAGAGTTTCAGTCAACACCTCACAGGTCGCACAGCAGCTTCCTGGAAGCGTCTGGCTCCGTGTTTATGAAATACATGACTGAGGGTACGGTAGTCAAGACAACGGGTCCTCGTCAAGCCGCTCACCCCTTTGAAGTCGGAGTCAACGTCCGAGTCCTCCAAGCTCTCCTCCTGAGGCACGTTCCTCTTCTTCAGTAGGTGTTCATCTCTCTTGTTCTGTAGGACACCAGGCTCAGGTCAGACCCGTATCTCCTCATCTCTGCTCCTGCCTTGTCTCTCTGTCTCTCCCCCTTATGCCGTCTGTCTCTCCCTGCCTCTCCCTCTCTTGATCATACAGCCAGTCATCCCTGGGTTGCTGTCCTAAGGCTGGTCCACTCCTCTGTGCAGGGTCCAGATCAGGGCAGATGACCTACACTTACCAGTACTCAGACTTACCCCCATGTGCTCAGTGTTGTGAAACCTGAGACTAAGCTGTTGAGAGGGAACCTCTGTTTGCTCTGTGAGCTGGTCTACATAAGCAACAACAACAAAATACTAGGCAAATACCAAGACTCGCACACAAAGTCAGGAGGTTTCCAGGCATGATCAGTGTGTTGAATACTGTCAGGGAGGAATGTGTGTGTCCAACCCTCTCCGTACAGACTGTTCTGTGCCACACACAATGAATGGAGATCTCAATGTTACAGTGGCCATAATGGGCCAGCAGCATTGCAGTGAGTGACACATGGTGCCGCCACCACACTGGGTTCAGCTGTGTGGGCTGGGAGAACTGGGAGAACTGGGAGGGGGGGGGGGGGAGGGGGAGGGTGAGAGGAACGACAGGATGAGCAGGGTGGAAGGACAGAAAGAGAGAGGGGAAGGAGGATAAACAGGACAGGGGGAGAGAGGAGAAGGGGGGAGGGATGCGAGGAGATAAGAGAGGAGGGGAGGATAGAAGAAGAGACGTATTGAAGACAGGAGGAGAGAGGAAGGCAGGAGGAGAGAGAGAGGAGAAGACAGAGAGGAAAGGCAGGAGGAGAGAGGAGGTGAGAGAGAGGAGAAGACAGAGAGGAAAGGCAGGAGGAGAGAGGAAAGTGGGTCCAGCAGGAGGTGAATGTAGTTTCTCCCTTTGGCAAGCCTACTCACCTTTCTCAGCTCAACTGTCACTTCGTTGCGATGTCTTCGCATGGTCTGAAACAGAGACAGCGACTGATGAGTCCCAGGGCCGGATGCATACAAGACACAAAGACTTCACTGTCAACCTGGCATGTTGAAATACCCCCTCCAGCCCTTATGCTATGACACTAACAATAGGGTGGATGGGAGGGTCTGTGATGTCTTCTTCACTGCTGTAACTATTTACTGAATGCGGCGTGAGACCAACAGTACTGTCAAGTCATGGGGAACACTATGTTTCAGCACATTCCTCTTTTATGAGAGACATGTTTACAGACATTCCTGACCTGGGTCAAAACACTGTCAGATGTGAGAACTAGTCCAATGTTTTATGAGCTCAAATATGTGGAGGAGCAGGGGGAGGGGCTGAGGAGACTGAGGAGAGGTTAGCCAGAGGGAGGATGGTGGTTAGAAAAGACCCCTGCTGTAGCTCCACTGTCAATCTAATGTTTGGCATTCCCTGCATGTTCTCTGGACACCTAACCAATGCTCTAACAGAGAATGATAGAGAGAGAGAATGAGAGAGAGAGCTGTACTTCAGTGTGTGAGGCGAGGCTGCCTCGGGTCACGGCGAACAACGGTATCCCACAGCTGTGCTAAGCCGCCAAGCCCCCCCGCCCCCCCCCCCCCCCACCACCACCACCACACCCACCGTTCCACCCCTGGATCCAACCACGCCAGCCAAAACACTGAGATTACAACTCTGACAACAGACAGCAGTGTGATCACGTATCGTCGGGCCAACCCCAACACCACCTGGAACACTTACTATGTGTTACAATGTAACAGTGGAAACAGGCACCCGACATCAGAGCGGCTTGTTTCAGACACTGCTGAGTAGGACACACTCAGTTGAAATATAAACAGGGTTAGGTCTGAATCAAAAGAATATTAGTGTTACATTAATGAGGATTCATCATGGTTAATGCTATTACAATTATGATTATTTGGATATGGTGGCTGTCCACAACCCACATTCATATCTCTGGGGTTTGGTTTTGGTGCAGTTCTATGGGCATTTGTGAGTGAAGACCTCTGTGACATTGTTTGTAAAAAGGGCTATACAAACAAAATGTCATTGGAATACAAAAACGATATGAAAACGACATAAATCTCATTCAACAAGAATGAACAGGGTGGGTTTCAATGATGCTAGTGGTACTTTGATTGATCTGGCTTATTTTGTGTCCAAATAGTGTTGTATAGGGCGGTTAGGGGGCAAGGGCAGGGTGAGCTATTTTAGGATTATTTAGGATGCATCTCCTAAATAACTCCAAGTGTTCTCCTGGGGAACCCTGCATTGCTGAGGCTGCACTGTCACAGTCAGTAGAGTACGTGGGCTGTGAGATTTGTGAAAGTCCCGTTGGCTGTGATCCTTATTACAACCACCTCACACTCTACCTTGTTCCTGGCTAGAAGCAATTGGCTTAGGCTAACACTGTCTGTTGATTCAGACGGCAGCATAGACCGAATGGTATTTAAAACCTCACCTCTTCTTTTAGACAGTTCAGACAGTAGCACCACTAGGCCAGACACTCAGGATTACAGCAGTTATTATAATGGGATGACAAACGCCATAACTAGGTCATGCGAGGGACAGGCTCGTCAACGTCAGACTTTGGTGTTCTGGTGTTGAAGGATACAAACTCTCCCTAATCGGCTAAATAAGTTAGGCTAACGCTTTCGCCTGTCACATTTTTCACTTCGTCTGCACAGCAACATACCGCTAGTTTAGAGATACGTCCATTAACTAATATTTTCGGCACACAACAACAGTAATAAACGGGAACGGGTCAACTAAGGTGACACGGATTTGGCTCTCCAGAACCCTGAACATGTCAGCATCACGCGGTTTCTTGAGAGGCATCTGCTTTGAGAGATACAGTCTGACACCTGGGCTTATAGATTTAACACCCAGCTAGCTAGCTAGTACCCTGCTGTCACCCATCAATTATCTGATACACGTACTAGCAAGTTTACTAGTGGTGCTGGCTAAAGCTATACTAAACCCACCTACGGCTAGGTAGTCATGTGCCGGTTTTACCGGCTTGCTGTTTGAATGTTCAGGCAACCCGATAGCTGACAGATTAAACAAGGTACAAGCTCGTTATTTTCCAAGTAACATAACTGACATTTAGACAACTATATTATAATACCAGTTGGCCTGTGTGCTAGGAACTAGTTATCCTAGTCATAATCAACGGGTTTTCAGAGGTGGCTAACCGGCTAGCTTCCAGCTTCTAGCAAGGCCTTTTGACAGCAGAGCTAGGCCGCATTCGCACCACATGAGAGCTACTAGTAAGGCTATCCTACTGAACCAGTGTCAGTGAGTTCGCTACTAGCTAGCGTGTGGGTGTTGGTTGATTCGTGATGGAACCTCATCTGACTATGCAAACTATGCCTCTGCAGTCTGCCTGCACCATCATCCATGCTCAAAAATACAACTACAGTAACCATGGCTAATAGAGTTATCGGCGTTGTTGTTAACACAAGCTAGCAATCTTAAATATCCATCTACATAGCCAGCTAGCTCGCTAATCTTGTCAACGTCTTGTTTGCTAGCTACAGTAGCTGTCTAGCTAGTTAGCAAGCAATTCTTACCTCGACATCTCGGCCCTTGTTTTTGAAGCTCTTGATTCTGTGGTTATCTAAGCCGGCGTTTTCTGCCATGGCTGTGCAGTTCGTGGTCTTTAGATTGTTAGTCCTGCGATCGTGGCTCCGTTAGGGAAAAGGTAAAACAGTAGTGCTGCCGATTACCCGAGGTTGGGCGACAACGAGAAGTAATTCAGTAACGCGATGTGTAATCTCGTCGAGAAGGAGGGGTCATGTAGCTAGCTAGCTACGGAACTCCACCAAGTGCACTGGCAAGTGAAGTGTGCCCTCTCTCGATGTAAAAGTAGGCCTACTTCGCTACACTTCACACTCAAAAAAGTTATTCCCTAAAACCCGCCAAGTCATGTAAATGTGTTTCCATGTAGGCTACTAAGACATATTGATCCTTGACGGTTTCAATAAATTGACAGATCATATTCACGCCTTTTATTTGGTCGACCCCAAGGGCGGGGTTGGCTATACCGGTTACAGTGAAGTCTTATCATGATTGAGATTTGAGAATAGACCCGGACAGCAAACTACCCTTATGATTAATTTGGGTAAATAACTAACGCACAACATCTCAATTTACAAAACAGGCCTAAGTAATTTAGATACAATAATTCATAAATCAAAACACATGTACAAGTGCTACAGTGGTTGAAAGTATTGGGTGCAGTTCCAGGCAACATACTAGCTCTAGCAGTATAACCATCTCAGTTTATTGAATACAAAGTGTTGCGTGAGAGCGTGAGAAATGGCTGAAATGCTGAGACTTGAGAGCCCTGAGTAGGCTATAACAATTACCCTAAAGTCGTATACACCTAACACATTATACACAACACAATGTACAATATAGGCTACACCTAACAAAATACAACATAGGCCTACTGTATACAAAATACACAGAATACAATAATATACACTACCCGCCTCCCTCTCCTATAAACATTGAAGATCAATGCGGTGACATCCAGTTGTCGTTTTAATAGGCCTACATTCGGTAGGCTACATATATCATTAAACATTTGCTTCACTGGCTTTCTACAAAGGGCTTTCCTGTAGCCTATACCAGCATTAGCCAACCAACCAACAACGTAGGCTATGTGTTTTGTTTGGAGTTGCCAGGATATCTTGCCCATGTAGACATATTTGACTTCTCTGGAGCTGTAGATCACTTCGGCCAAAATGGTCATGAGTTCTCACGATTTAATAACCATTAATGTTGGAGGTCAAAGATTCACTACCACTGCATTTACTCTCAGAAAGCACCAAGACTCAAGACTCGCACGCATACTGGATGGCAAAGACCCTGAACATAAGCTAGTGAATGGGCAGATATTCATAGATAAGGACTGGACTTTGTTTAAATTCATCCTGGAATACTTGAGAGCTGGCCAGATCTCTCTGCCGGCTGAGTTTAGTGACCACGATGGACTGGCACGGGAGGCGGAGTTCTACGGATTGCATGTGTTGGTGCACGGTCTTTCCATAACCCCGCGTTCCAAAATCGAACTCCTCGAAATCCGCTTCTCTGTTCAAGAGTCTCACGGAACCTTCCGAGTATTCTGCTCCAGCAACAGAACTCTGGAGACTTTGGCCTCTAGAATTTCCGTTTTTGTGGAACACCCCAACCTGAGAGGGAATCTTCCACCACAGACCCAGAATTCAGACACACCCGTGCCGGTTCAAAGGCCCTCTCATCATGACCTGGTCTTTCACTGTGGGACTGACCACTTTGCCAGGGATGACTTCTCAGCTAGGTAAGGGTCGAGGTTAGAACAGTCAAGGAAAGATCTTTATCTACTTACTCTAGATCTGAACATATAATCTGTTATACACAGTCAGGAACCTAAATCTGTCAGTATAACCAGCACAAGAGGTTTGCATTGAAACATGTTATCAGCTTTGTAATTCTACCGTTTTAAGTGCTTACATCCATGTGATATATACTGCTTTAGAGCAGCCATGTTTCTCTGTCACTGCCTTTGAACATTAACATTGAGTAGGATCCTTTTTCAGCATGTCTTCTTTCTATTTTAGAATATGTTCTAACTGCTTGCTCAATGCAAAGATGTTATATTACACAGGTCATGCTACAGTACATTGAAAACATAAAATGTATAGGGTACTTATGGTAAATCTTTTACAGATTTGTGACCATAAAGCCGGACGAGAGAAAACTCCTGAACAGCAGCAACGTCCTGGGCCTGCTAGTGGACACCCTGCTGAAGGAAGGGTTTCATCTCGTCAGCACCAGGACCATCTCCCAAGACGAGAAGGTGGAGTGCTTCACATTCGAAAGACGCCAGAATACCCACATCGTCCTGTCCAATGAGAATCACAGCAGAGATGATGACCTCAGAAGTGAGGCAATGATGGCACAAAGCAAGAAGACCAACAGGAAGAAGTGATGCCAGAAATGAAGGTCCAAGGCTCGACAAAGGCCTCCTATTTTTTTTATAGCAATGCTCTCATTGGATCCGATCAGATCCATATTGGTTTTTGTATGTTTATTGTCTATATCCTATCAGCTTCTTCACCATCCTGTTTGAATATAGATTAACAGAGGAAGCTCCTTTAAACTGAGGAAATGGGAAGTTCTCACTCAGCCTCACTTGTTGTGACCAGAGATCCCCATGTTTACCAGTAGGGGGCGACATAGAATGATTAATAATGGAACAGCCTACAGTGAGCCATAAAACCAATCAAAATGATTCTTTTGAGATCCTTATCATTTATGATTACATAACTGAACGTAAATAACATCATCTATTTTATAGAGTGTACAGGTAAAGTCATGCAAATGCTAGTTATGTCACAGTGCAATTAGATCACAAATATGAAATCAATAACAAAATGTTTGAACAATATAACAAACCAACCCATAGTGCATGTTTATTAACAATTGTTTGAAATTAGGCTACTTGACAGATTTTATATTTCACAAAAATAAGAAGTTCATCTGTCATCCTGTATACAGTACACAACCTTGAGCTGCAGTAGAGGTGGTGTAGAGATGATGATGCTTTCTTGGTCTAATGTAGACATGTTGGCTTTTAATACATATTTAAAGAAAAACAAACCCTACAACACATTGTAGATGTTCATGTCCAGTGTCTCGGTTGGGACAGAAGCTTGGTCAACCAGGTGACTACCTCCAACGAAGTCCACGTTCAATGGCTACACTTTGCTTGAACAGCACAGTCAATACTGGAGGCTTCAGAAGTGGTTTAACTCCAATATTTACGTGCTGCTACAGCAAAGTGGCCAGTCTTTTATCGAAGACGTCTTTCCATTCAAGAACATTATGAAATAAATGAACAGAGATAAAAGTGAAGTATTCAGGAAGCAAATACAATGAAATATGTATGATAACCATGATGTTTGACTGTGTGTGTATGCTGCAGGTAATTCATTTGTCCAATGGACACATTTTGCTTACACCCACCCACCTGTCACGCCATTATCTTTTTCTCCAGGTGTTACTGGAACAGCACAGGAAGGCCTGCATCCCATAATACACACACAAACCATTCCGCGCTGCTTCAGCACCACAAGGCCACACACACACACACATACGCCTCTCTTTCATGAAACTTTGCAAAGCTAAAACATTTTATAAATCTGGAACATCAGAGAGTTTTGTCTGGAGAGTTTTGCTTCAATAAATCTGGAAAGGAAAACGCAAGAGATAAGGTTATCAGGTAGATTGTTATGAATACCGCCATGAAGAAAGAGTAGTTACACATACTTTTGAATAAAAAAGGTTTCCCTTATTGTTGACAGTTGGATTGTAATCCCTCTGGCAACGGCGTCCGTGGTGATACAAGTCAAAGACGCGTGGCGAGACCTTTGAACAAGTGAATGGATATATCCATTTAAGTGCGTGAAGATTGTCCAATACAGTTAGAACAGCCATATCCCGTGAATGCAGTCCAGAAATTAAATAAGTAGACATTCGTTTCTGTGGATGTGGTTCGAAGAACTCGTCTTTTTAGTTGTGGTAGTCGCGTACCGTATTTATAGGCAGATGCGCCAGTGTAGCGAGGGCGAGAGGCGGAGCGGTATGGGGCTAGTTGGAGGGAAACTGGCAAGCGCACGAGATTCGGTGAGTAGAACCGGTTACAGGAGAACCGCCCACCAATTTACAGTAGACGGACCCTTAAATATCATCCGCCCTACGATACGTTTACATGAATCACGTGTTTTTTAACAAGTGATTATTGCAAGTTGTGAGCCCTAAACAATGCACAAATTGATCAAGTTCATTGTAGGCTGGTTAATTTTTAAGGCGCAAATAACATGCTGAAAAATATATTGGAGTCTTGGCCTATTTCTATTTAATTAATAGCCCTCTACCTCGTTTTTTACTTACTGTGTAAGTAACGAACTGGGTGTTCGTTGAACTCATAAATCACGTTTTGTATTTAAATTATCCAAATCTTTAGCCTCACCTCCTTCGTGAAAAATACATTTTAAACTTCGTTTTAATAGTCTCACGTTTTAATAGCCTATGCTTGTTTGGTTTACCCTAAACAAGCATAATAGTTTTAATAGTCTCACGTTTTAATAGCCTATGCTTGTTTGGTTTACCCTAAAGCCTAGATTTGGGAAGATATATATTCAAGGAACAGTTTCCTTTCCTAAACACGAGCTCTGCTAGGTGTTTCTTGGCACGTTTACAATATATATTAGATATAATTAAATTAAGACTAGACTATAGGCTATAGAATTCACGAACTAATGAATTTGCGCTGAGAATATAGGAATTGAAGTTGCTGCTAGAATGGATTTGCTACTATCATCTAGACTACTGATAAGAGACTACCCAGCTAACCAGGGACGTCCTGGGGACATTCGGTGACGTTCTTATTTGGTAACCTATAGGTTATACCGTGACGTTATCCTTAGGATGTCCTTAAAACGTTGTTTGGACGTTATTAAAGTTGCTAAAAGGTCATAGACATATGAACGTCAGACAAGTTAGTAGCCAATATCACTCACGGTCATATGTTTCTGTCAAAGACCAATTTTAATAATCGTTTATAAGT
Organism: Osmerus mordax; assembly: GCF_038355195.1. NCBI lineage: Eukaryota > Metazoa > Chordata > Actinopteri > Osmeriformes > Osmeridae > Osmerus > Osmerus mordax. The sequence continues at coordinate 4,556,026 of NC_090071.1, forward strand.
TAAGCATGTGTCTGTTACGGTAAACATGACATTAGGTTGCAATTCATTGAAAATATTTAAGAAACAATACGCCCACGCCTTCCAGTTGCTACGCCTTATGCCATTCCGCATCTGTTCATGTCCTCCAGAAGAAACGACCCACGCAAACTCTGACCTACTTTGGGAAACAGATACTGTGTGCTTCTTGATTGATGTATAGGCCTACACTATGAGATTATATCCAGGTGTAACGTTTTATAATAATTTGTATCATCACACTTTCTTTCAGCGTTGTCGCACGTTGTTAATCCAATGATATCTGAACATTAGCTTTTACATCAGCATAGCCTAACTCTGGGCATTGAACTATACCATTACATATTAAAACGGATCAGCCTAAAATAATATTTGAAATATAAATGACAAATCTTTCAGATTTTGGCTAATGTGAGCATGAGTGTTGAAATCAACAGAGTCAGATGTCCCAGTGGAGAGGTGTTATATATCATAGTCTCACCCCCTGTCCTGTCCTAGTCTATTTATATCTTTCTTCATGTCCCATCAAGTTAAATGTTTGTCTGCATTTCTTGAGCAATCATACCTCATGTGTGGGCTCTCCCACCTATTTATAAGGGCTAGTTGCTACCCTCTTCAATTACAATATCTCCATCTCTTTGGTCAAGCCTCTCACACACAGAACTTGGCCCATGCTCTCTTACACCAGTAATCTGGAAATAATGAATCAGCTTCTAACATCAGGATTTCATAATTCCAAATCTCCATGATTCCGTAATTTAATGATTCTGGGATTCAAACAATCCATGAATCTATAATGACATGATTACATGTTCTATAACTCAGTGATTCTATGATTCCACAACTTCCACAACATCCACAGACAAACTGTGCATTGTTGAGGTGACAAGTGACCCATGTGACCTGAATTGATGATTAGGATTTGAACTGGATCAGTATTTGGAGCTACATACATTGTACATAAGTGGTGTTAGATAGTTCAGAGATGAACTCAGACAGCCAGCGGCATGATGGAGCCCTGATACGGCAGCATAACAAATATGGCCGAAGCAATGTACAAAAATAACAGCAGAACAAGTTGTCAGCAGCTCTTAAGTCTGGATGTCTAGGGAACACACAACTGTGTGGTGTGACTCTGATATACATACATATATGAGTGTGTGTGTATTCAGATTAATTGTAGCTAAGTATGCTCGGATTGAGAAACGGTGCCAAATTGAAAAACATCTACTATCTTCACAGTCTGAAGTTGAGTTTTTTTTTGATTGAATGCATCCACCACAGCTGCTCCCCACAAGCATGGCCGGACTACCGCAGCAAACGGCTGCAAATGTTTGACATTTCTGACTTCAGGAAGACTCAGTGGTTCGGACATCGCACACAGCCGTGCCAGAGTAACGTGATGCTGGGCGCGAGTTTGGGCACGCGTTGGTGGCATTAGAGACATTAGGACAGGAGGCTGGTGGCCTTGCTTCTGGTAATGTCCCTGGTACACTGCGTATGGCTGGTGTCAGTGTAGGCTCTCCGTCACATAGCAACATTCTAACTGAGTTGGACAGGAGGGCTGAGGAAGGCTGTGGGAGTGGAGAGAATGAGGGAAAGGAGTCGTGGATGGAAGAAAGAAAATAAAAGCAGAGACAACAAGAGTGTACTTGAGAGTACGGATATAAGAGGAGAATAGAACAGAGTTCGAAAAGAACTTAACAGTCTTGGAAAAAGAAAAAGAGAGAAAATGCAGATAAACAGACAGTCAGGCGAAACAGAAGACACAAAGAAAGACAGAAAGAAGGAGATCATGCCTGGGTAGGCGGGGTTAAGGGGGGTGAGGTGTGTGTGTGTGTGGGGGGGGGGTAGGTTGAGCTCTGAAAACCCCCTGCCGTCTCCTCTGGCCACCACCCAAACTCTGATGTCATAATGGATGACCTCATTGTGCTGTGTCATCACTGCCTACTCTGGCCGGCAGGCTTAAACGTAAGTGCAACCCCCCCACCACCACCACGACCAACCCCCACCTCTCCAAGCCTGTCTTCTTCGGCAGTACGGGCCATTAACCCACAGGATAATCAGCAGGCACGCTTCTCCTCAGGGACAAGCAAACCCAACCATACAAACCGCTCTGGTGCCCTCTCCGTCCTGTAGCTTCCCGTTACAGCCCGACCTCGGCCCCAGTGAACGAGACACAAGTGAATGGAGGGGGGTTGAACAGCAGGTATTGAGAGCAGTGCTTTCTTCCTGTAGGTTTACCTGGAGGGTAGAATATGAGGCAAGCCGCCACATGTGAGAATCAATGGAGGAAACCAGGCCTGGATCGTCATTTTAGAGCGAGTTGGTGGTAAACGTAGGGGCTCTGTGTGTTGACTCCAGGGTGGGGTGGTCTTGGTCCTGGGATCTCGGCCAGCGTGGGTCTTCCCCTTCGCAGAGAACATGGAGTTAATTAAAGGACACATTTTCAGTCCTCTTTATCTCTTTCAATTTTTTATTTTCTCTCTCGCTCCCCTTGAATATTTTCACTCGCACACACCCACATGTGCCACACACGCACACACACATACACACACTGCCCAGCCCTGTGGGCGCCAGGGAAATGACAGGCCTGCCTCTCTCTCTGACACTCCCAGTGCCCAGGGACCTGTCCCAAACCTGAAGGTCAACACCTTCTATCTGCCCTCTCCTCGCTCACTTCCAGTACCCTCCATGCCCCAGTACTACAGTGTCTAGTTATGCATCTCATTCCTGTCTCCATGTCTCATTTAAGCATTATCGTCTTCCCAGCTTTTTTCAGCTTTACTCAGATCTCCAGCAGGGAGTGTATGAGGTCAGCAAAGTAACTAAGGAGAAATTTACTTAAATTATATTAATGTTAGTTTCATTCAACTTCTCTCTCTCTCTCTCTCTCTCTCTCTCTCTCTCTCTCTCTCTCTCTCTCTCTCTCTCTCTCTCTCTTCTCTCTCTCTCTCTCTCTCTCTCTCTCTCTCTCTCTCTCTCTCTCTCTCTCTCTCTCTCTCTCTCTAACACACACATACACACACACCAAACAAACATAAGCAAACACATACAAACACAGACACACACGCAAACACACACACACACAAAGTAAAAGAAGGCCTTTTGAGAATAAGGGGGAAAAAAACATTTACGTTTTCATAGTTACAGAGTCAGATCTCCCTGTGATAATGATCTTTGGCTCGGCCGTTTGTTTATGTTCAAGCCCATGGAGGCTTCCAGCAGAGTCTGTGGAGGCAAGCAGGCGCTCAGACAGAGTTGAACAACCCTGGGTTGATGACCTGCTCTGTCTGCCACTGAGCAGCGAGCAGCCTCCTCACGGCTCAGACGTCCTGATCCCTGTTACGTGCCCGGCACATGTGGACACTGTTTTTGTTTTCCATCTGAAAACTATTCTAAACACTCCTCCTATAGACTCCTTCTGTCAGAAGAGTGGAGGGAAGTGATTTGGGCTCTGAATGTGAGGTTAGCTATGGAATTTCATTAATGTTTATACGTGTAATTTATTATTGTGAACTTTTAATTGTGTGTTTCTCTAAGAACAATTGCGAAATTAAAAGTGCCCTGTTAACTTCCTTAGCAGTTTGAAATGTGTATTAAGTCAGCTCATTCACAACCATTGCTTCCAGATTGTAAACTCTCTGCTGGCACTATGGAAACCACCCATTGTGACATCATCGTTGGGGATTCCCCCTCCTTACTTCCAAATATGGGTGGGAAGACTGGCCCAGTTAAAGCTGAGCAGGGTTGCATGGATACCTGTGTGTGTGTGTGTGTGTCTGCAATAACAAGATGTCTGTAGCTGACCTGCAGTCTGCATCCTGCCAGGAATAAATGGAAAACTCGACAAGAATGTCGAGTATTTGAAGAGGCATTCTCTCCCTGCAGGTTCAAAGACAAGTGTGTGCTTCTCATCAAAGCACTTCATGTTTATGAATGGCCTCTTGGATAAATTCCTTCTTGTTACAGAAAACACTTGTGAGACATGATGAGTATTTATCTAACTGACAATTATTTATTTTTGTAATAAAAATTACACTGTGTACATAGAAATGTATAAAAGATTGTCGTGAAGGACAATGTACACATCATTATCAGTTCTCTGTATTAAACTGTTCCATCATTCAGGTCATACAAAATACTGTAAAGTAGATCGATAAACTGTACTAATTATTACAAAATGTATTTTGTTGGTATTGTCTACAGTAACTGGCCAGTGTGTGATGACCAGTTTCAAGTTTGTAAACATAACTTGGTATGTGTGTGTGACAAGTGGTGAAATTCCTTTCAATGAATCCATGATGTGGATTGCTATTAGATTGAGCCATAACACACACACACACAAACACCTTTGACACTGTGATGTCTAACATGACATTCTCTCCATTCTATTTGTCCTTCCCTGTCAGGGGGGGATGTCAGCCCTAGATTCCTCAACCGGTCATCCGTAGAACCCATTCCAGAATGTCTCCAGTTCCTAGTTCTATTTTAGAGTTTTATACGGGAAAACACTCACCTCAGCATTCCGATGAGGTCATTGCAAACAATTACTGTTCCCCTGGGTGATGAGACACACACAGCAAATATCCCTGGAATGTCTCACCCAAATACTGGAACGAAGGTGATCGTTGGCTCTGTGAGGACTTTATAGGACACTTTCCCCTTGGTGGAGGTCAGAGCAGACCTTAATGCCATTTCAGGACACTCAGGTAGAGAGAGAGAGAAAGAAAGAAAGAGGTCACTCGAAACATGTATAAACAAATTTAGAGCCTTTGTCTGTCTTACTTTAACAGTCAAAACTGGGTCCAAATGCGTACACATATTGTACTTTAAAACTTTTTCCTTGCCTAGCATCGAACCAATGGACTGTTACCACCTACCTGACACTTGAGGCAAACTTAAGCCAACACTAAAGTGCTTAGAAGTATTTCAAATTATATTTTTTATCCATGGTCTGGAATGAGTTACCCAGTCTCTCTGAATGACCCCCTGCACACACACACATACAGTCACACACACACACACACACACACACACACACACACACACACACACACACACACACACACACACACTATGGCTCTGTAATGGGATCTACAGTCCCAGGAGAGGCCAGGGAGACGTGAGTCAAAGACAGCTAATGTGATGATTCAGGTCCATCAGCGCCCGTTTCCACGGCGCCCTGCGTTCAGTGGGGGTGACATCATCTCTGAGCGACGGAGTGATGGAGATGGAATTGATCCTCTCACTGACTGGTTCTAATCTGCTGAGAGACTTACTCTGGGGTATTGGCTCAGATGAACATCCATCACCTTCAGCACAGTGCAACTGGGTGTAAATACGATGGCAGCCATTGTGGAGCAGACAGTCTCCTGGTCTACATTGGTGACACTCTACCATAAAGCTTACATTAAAGAAGGAAGTACATCGACCATGCAGTCTAAAAAGCATGCAAGCTTGAAGCGTGCCACCAGCTTTAATTGAGACAGTCGAGTGAGTGACAGACGATTGAGGTGGTGATTGACTGAGCCACGCTGACTGACTGGGCCACATCCTAAATGAAGCCTTTGGCAGATTGACTGTAATCACATCCTAGCAATGCCCCTCGGATGACAACCAATCCGTAACATGTTGGACGGGAGAGGGGAGGAGCCTAAGCCCCCCCCCCGCCCCCCGGTTCCTCTACCCCTTTACAGTGCTGGAGAGCTGCTGGGTATGAGGTCATGTCCCGCTCCATCTGACTACATCACATCAGCAGCTAATGACAATGAATGGGACGCTCTGTTAAAAGCCAAACGTCTGCTCTCTATATACATGCCTCTGGCTAGAGAGAGGGGGGGAGAGAGGGGGCAGGGGGGGAGAAGGGGAGGGGGAGGAGACATGTAGAGAGTAGAGAGAGGGTGAAAGAGGGAGAGGGAGGAGAGAAATCAGAGGTGAGGGTGAGGGAGGCAGTGGGAAACCGGGAGGAATTAAATAGACAGAAAGAGAGGGATAGGGAGAGAGAGAGAGAGAGAGAGAGAGAGAGAGAGAGAGAGAGAGAGAGAGAGAGAGAGAGAGAGGGAGGGAGGGAAGGGCAGTGGTTATGGGAAGGAAGTGGGCGAGAGGAGGAGTGGGAGAAGGAGGAGGCAGAGAATAAGAGAGGGTGAGCTGGGGGAGGAAGGAGGGGACAGAGCAGGAGTGAAGGGTGAAACGGAGAGGTAGTGTGTGTCTGTGTGGGATAAGATCAGATCCGTCAGTGACAGGACAGGAGGTAGTCTGAGGAGGAAAGGGGTGAGAAAGGAGACAAATAGAGAAGATAGTGAGGCAGGAGGCTGGGAGATAGAGGTCTACTGTATGTAGCTAATCAAATGACCATCACTGGGTTATGGATCCCATCATTATACAGAGCAGAAGTTGTTCTGTCTTGCTGTGGGATGGATGGGACATTATGTTTCTCTACAGTTCGTTGGAGAAAATAATACTATACGTTTTCCCACAGCAATTTAGCAAAATTGACTAAATGGGGGGTGTGTTTAACATAGGCTTAGGACAGCTTTATGCTAAAGGAACCTCCAGGGAATGACGTCATCATTGATGATGTCATAGACAGATTCCAGACTTCCTCCAGACTATGATTCTGGAAAATATTTGTTCAGTATTTTTCACAAATAGTTAATTTCATGAAATGTGTGGTTCCGGACAACCATTGACATGGATGGGGCAGACAAACTCAAGATCCAACTTCAAAACGATTTATCACCTTTAACCCCAAATGTCTGGGAAACATTGTGGCCTCCCTAGTCAGGCAAACGACTCATTTAACAGCCCAGTTGTGGACTCTGAAACATCGGAATCTGCCAGTAAAATTCCTGCTCAGTTTGAGTCCCCTGGCCAGTGAACCATGACATCATAATGATCCTGGTCGAGGAGAAGGTGACTCGTCAAGGCTGTCTAACTAGGCGCTGAAACTCAAGAACGGGACCGATACTCCCGGACTGTTTCAGAGCGTTATGTGGGGGGTTCTGCTGTGCAAAACCATCTCTTTGTCAGCTGCATCAGTCGGCTGAGTTACATTCATACTAAGTTGTGTTCCGCACATGGAATGTTGGTGATGTGAACTGATGTGGAGTTCTTTGTTGGTTGTTTCATTTTATTTAATTTTTATTTCACATTCAGTTCAGTTATTGATTCATAAATGCGTTGATTATTTCCAGATTCGTCCATTCATCCACTGGTGGGAAGCAGGTAGTGAAGATCAAGTATTTGTCGTATTTGTTCATTCAGTCATTCATTTGTCTATCCATCCATTCATCCATTCATATATTCATTCATTCATTCATTCATTCTCTTCATTGGAGTTCTCTTCCGAGGGGGTGGTTTACCCATGCTCAGACTGTAGACGTGTCTGGTGATTCACACCTCCGGGTCAACACCCTCCGCCACTGTGCCGCCATCAGGCCATGTCAAACATCCAATCAGCTCTCAGCACCAACCCAGGACTGACCACACAGAAAAAATGGGAAGTGTGGGAAGAAATCCCCTTCTGTTTACTCCGCCTTCCCTTCCTCTGCCTCCCGCCCCCTCGCACCCTATCCCACAATGCCTTGAGTCTCATCCTCGGAACCTAGTCCGCCCACGCAGGTGAGTCACTGTCCTGAACTGCACCAGGTGATGTGTGGGTCCGGGCCTGTCATTCTAGATAGTGTCGCTGCCTGCAGTGTAGATCCTGCTAAGGTTGTCACTGAAGAGGAAGACAATCTCAGACATTGTACATTGTTCAGCTGCTTCATGCTTGAACGTAGGCAAAACCAGTAAGATCTTGTCTTATCTCTTGGCCTGGAGCGATGTTTCTATTAACACAGCAAAACATTGCGTGGGTAGGGTCATTGGATTTAATAGGGAACATACATACATTAGACACGCAGTCTAAACATGTTTACTTTTAAAAACCACAAGCAGAGATACTGGACCCAGACAATGAGTCAGCCTGGACCTTGTCTAGGTCTACTAGCTCCTGTGTCCTTAGGCATGGATGAAGAGGGGGAGAGAGGATAGGAGGTGAGGAGGAGAGGTGAGGAGAGGCAAATAGAGGTGAAGAGACGAGAAGATAGGAGAGGTGAGGAGAGGGAGACAAGGGGAGGAACAAATATGAAGGGTGAGGCGAGAGGGGTAAAGAAGGAGAAGAGCAGGTTGTGGGGAGAGAAAGCGTTGCAGGGGAGGAGAGGGGGAAGTAGACTGGGGCAAAGGGAACTGAGTGGGGAGGAGAGGGGGAAGTAGACTGGGGCAAAGGGAACTGAGTGGGAAGGAGAGGGGGAAGTAGACTAGGGCAAAGGGAACTGAGTGGGGAGGAGAGGGGGAAGTAGACTGGGACAAAGGGAACTGAGTGGGGAGGAGAGGGGGAAGTAGACTGGGGCAAAGGGAACTGAGTGGGAAGGAGAGGGGGAAGTAGACTGGGGCAAAGGGAACTGAGTGGGAAGGAGAGGGGGAAGTAGACTGGGGCAAAGGGAACTGAGTGGGGAGGAGAGGGGGAAGTAGACTGGGGCAAAGGGAACTGAGTGGGGAGGAGAGGTGGAAAGGGAATGAGGAGAGGTTGAGGATGTGGTGCACACCCGCCCAGACCCCCCACCTCAGTCAGACACTGGTCGCCCACACACCACATGAAGGCCCCTGACTCATCTGTCTTGGGGCTGGCGGACAGGACGTGACATCACAGAGTTCTCACATCTGATCTATCCAGTCAGGAACCAGCTTACCATACTGTAGGCCCAATTCTTACACAGCTGCAACCAATCAACTCCAGTCAGTTGTCACATGTGTGATGATCACCCAAGAAAGGAGAGAAGGATCTCTGTTAAGACTATTAGAACAAGGCTACGGTTATAACAATGGACCAGTGGTTGTAAAAAGGTGAAGACAAGGATCACGGTTAAGACTATTGGAACAGGGTCTGTGTTTTTAATCGTACTATATCTTTATTGCTTGGTAAAAAAAAAGAGGAGAAAAAACAGCTGGTTATTGTTGGTATGGACCTTTTAGATGGTCTTCATTCCCCATATCAAAAGGAAAAAATATAGATAAGTATGTCGACATCCACAACCACAGGCAAAATACATATCCTCATAACTCTAAACTCCACCTCTTCTCACCACATCGTCACAGATTTTTCTGAATGAAGCTACAGGTATGATATTTTTGTAGATTATTTGATGTACAGCGCCACCTCGTGGTCAAAGATGCTTGACACACTATTGCCTGACGCTGACAGAGAAAATACTCCAGTTGGTGCAGTACCAAACAAAGCCCACTAGATGGCAGTATGGATCTGTATCAGCACCATTTCTAAAATAAAGTGATGTCACAATTTAGACATTCCATCTGGAAACCAGAGTTCCAAAGAAGTGATTCAGAGTTCCTTAGTTCCAGAGTTCTTGAACTTCCTTCTGTACATTTTACATTAAATGTTTTCATTTAGTAGACTATTTTATCCAAGCAACATACAAACAGGTGTACTCTCACCAATCCCTGTACTCACACGTTTTCCACAGGTGCATCTGATTGGCTGAAGATTTGTCTTTGTTGAACTGAAAAGTGCTGAACTTCACAATGCCTGGCTCATAGCTAGAATATGGGTGTGATTTATTTCTCAAAGGTTGAATACAATGTGCTATTCTGCACGATGTGCTAGACCTGAGTGGGGGAAAGTGCATGGCCTCAGTTCCTAGCTGTGAGGCGGTGTTGTTGTTGGAGACAGGAACAGCTGGTGGCGGTTGCCCTCTCCATGTTTGAGTTGTTTGACTAAAAGTGTTCTTCCTCTGCTCCTTGAAGTATGAAAATCACAGTTTGAATACTATCAGATAGGAATAGAAAAGCTTCCATACACTAAAGTTATCTCTCAACTCGTGCCAGATCTGGGATTTCTAAGGAAGGGCGGAAGGGAGGAAGTTTTGGACACATTTAGTCCTAGAACATGTCCTCAACCTGGGAAACCAGTTTGGACCGGATAACTTCCCAGTATTTCAATGACATGATCTGATAGGCCAGCTACCACAGGGACGACAGGAAACCAGCGACCGGGAAACCAGACAGCCAATAAGGAGGCATGTGGACCTACAGTCCAGGAGCCTGGATAGTCTGAGGACACTCATAGGTTCATGTACAGATTAAGAAGCTTTAAGGGAATCCTCCCCAATGGATGTTCCCCTACCTATGACCTGGTTTGTTAATTGGCACGAGATCTCTTCCAGGATTTCTCCTCATGGGAACCCTGTTGGTCTAAGCCTATTTCCTGAACCTGTGGAGGATCTAATCTCAGTCTAGTTCGAGTCTGTCGCCCTCCCAGCTCGTAAAACTAGCCAAGGGCAAGACCAACTGTCATTAAAAGGGTTACCATGGGTACGGTCTCTCTTGTAATCCAAGGAAATGAATGGAAGGCTCTGGAGGAGGGGTCAGCTACAAGTTCTTTATTTAGTTTTTATTCGGAGTAATCCCAAAGAGGGAAACATGGCTGTCATCACAGTAATACAACAGTTACAGTTGTGAACCACATCCTCAAGAGAAACTTCTTTGGCACCAGAGATAACGTCTTTATCCGTGAAACAAGTCAGGCTATTATAGAAATGACACAACACTTTGGCAACACGTTACTTAAAGCCAAAATAACTCACAGTATTACTTCGACATTCTAGGAGTTAGACTCACGCTGACCCTACTTTCAACTCATCATCTACTGCTAGTATCTCATTTCTGTTGTCAGTAGACTCAGAGATGAAGAATAGCGTGTGGACATTGTGCTGTGGTGGGCTTTTGTGAGGTCGTAACAGTGCAGTACACTGCTCACAATGGTGCCTTTCACCTGTTGGCCTAAAGGAACGAGTCACCAGTTCTTTTATATATTATTCACACAACATAGGTTAGCATTGAGATACATACAGACACAGGGTTCATAAGTTCTTTTAGCGTTAGCTTTAAGGAGATTTTAATATTTCACACATCCTCATCCCACTTCACATGTGGTACAGACACCTGCCCTGGAATACATCAAGCACGCTAGCGTACACAGTAACACACAAACGCAGACAGACCCACACACACGCAATCCCCCCCCCCCGACACACATAGATGCACAGACAACCACACAAAAACAAACCAACCTACTGACACGCACACACTGACACACACACGCTGACATACGCATGCAAACACAACAATCACACTCAGAAACACACACTAGGATAGACAAACATGACGTGCTATTGCTTCAATGTGTATGAGTATGAAACTGAGGGCAGGTGCCTGGACCTGACAGGGGATTCTAAAGAGGATGTGTCGTACAAGAAGGGGATGCTAGTAGATTATACTAAATGTGTGCTTAAAAGTAAGTGAGAGTATGGAGTGCCAGTTTGTGTGTGTGTGTGTGTCTGTGAGGGTGGAGTAAGGGGAATGCTCTAAGAAGTGATACTTTCAGGCTGGGCTTCCTCCACTGGGCTCTCCTTCTCCTTCTCCTCTTTCTGCTCCACCTCCTTCAGCTCCACCTCTGTCTTCTCCTCCTCTTCCTGCTCTATCTCTTTCTGCTCCTCCTCTTTCTGCTCCACCACTATTTCCTTCTCATTCTGCCCCTCCTCCTCCTCTTCTTCCTGATTGCAGGGCGGGGCTGACAGGGAATCTTCCTGCGGGAGGGTGGCGGAGAGGGCATACGCCTCGCTCACTTCCTCCCTCACTTCCTCCCTCACTTCCTCCCTCACTAACAGCTCCTCCTTTGGAATGTCGGATTCCGGAATCTCCTCCGATTCTGGTACGCCATTGGACTCTGGCGCAGCACCTGGCTCCTCCCTCTCCAGGGCGTTGCCTTCGTCCTGGAGCTCTGGGGCCAGCTGGGAGTGCACCTCAGTGAAGGTGAGGTCCTGGTCGGGGCTGCCCACCGGGGAGAGCTCGATGGAGGCTACGGCGCCCTCCGAGGGCGCCGAGCCCTCCGCCTCGGCTTCATGCGGGCCCTCTGACTCCCGCCTCTATGAAGGGAGGGTTGGAGGGTTAGAGAGAGAATCACTCCTGGCATGTGTGTTTTTGTGTGTGTGTGTATGTGTGTGTGTGTACTTACCTTCCTGATGCTGAAGGTGAGAGGGGACACCTTGAAGAGGCTCTTCTGGTTGTTGGGACTCAGGGTCTTCTTGATCTTGTCTCGTTTCTCCTGAGACACGATCTTGGTGCTGATCTTGGTCATCTTCTTCTCTATGTTCTGTTTGGAGAAGGCCCTCTTCAAGCTGTCCACCTGGAGGACAAAACCAAGATAGTCTTTACCAAGCTCACTCTCTCTTTCTCTCCCTCTCAGCCCCCCCACCCTTTCTCTTTTTCACTCTCTCTTTCTCTCCCTCTCAGCCGCCCCCCACCCTTTCTCTCCTTCACTCTCTCTTTCTCTCACTCTCAGCCCCCCACCCTTTCTCTCCTTCACTCTCTCTTTCTCTCCCTCTCAGCCCCCCCACCCTTTCTCTCTTTCACTCTCTCTTTCTCTCCCTCTCAGCCCCCCCACCCTTTCTCTCCTTCACTCTCTCTTTCTCTCCCTCCCCCTATCCCTCCCTCCATCACCCACCTTCTTCAAGCTGGAGCGTTTGAACTTGTCAGCCCTGGATCTCTCCAGGGGCTCTCCTGACAGCTCGTGCAATTCCTCCAGCCCCTCCTCCTCATTCTCCGCCTCCAGCCCCACATCCTCGTCCGAGGACAGGTCGATGGTGTGGAGCCCCTCCTCCTGAGAGCGGTTGGCGTCAACCACGACGCCCTTGGATTCCTCCCCCTCCCCCTCCTCCAGCTCATGAGGGAACGGCACTGGCTCCTTCACAAACACACTGGAGGGAATCTCGTTCTCCTCCTACAGGACGAGGGAGAAAGCGGCCCAGGGTGAGAGATGAGGGACAGGAGAAGGGGAAGGGGAAAGAGGGAGGAAGAGGAGGAAGAGGAGCACAGGGAGGGAGAGTGGTAAGCAGGAGCAGAAAGGGCGGGGGCCCAGAGAAGGAGAGGCGGGAACATGAAAGGAGGAGGGAAGAGAAGGGTGAGAGGTGGCACAGGACGAGAGAGGAGAGGAGGACGTTCTTCATTCACATGCCTCTGCTGTGTCCCCACATACGGTATAATGACAGAAAACATGTTCTACTTGGCTGAGGAAACAGTGTCTCTCTCTCTCTCTCTCTCTCTCTCTCTCTCTCTCTCTCTCTCTCTCACACACACACACACACACACACACACATGGAATGGACCAACTCATTATGGACATGACAACCAAGCTGCTGGTAACTTTGGAATGCTGACGATGTATAACAAAAGCTTGCGAGTTTCAACACCACTTATTGGATTCCGTTAAACAGGGCAGAGACAGTAGTGGACCTACAAGTCAGTGTGTCTGTTTAGTGATTCTCAAACTGTTGGACTGTGTGTTAGGGGTGGGGTTGTTCAGTGAACGTGTGTGTGTGTGTGGGGGGGGGGGTGGCAGTGTTTTATTACTGTAGAGTGAAGATTAGATTGTAGAACGAGGGGAGCCTGGCATGTTTTTATTTTGTGGTGAAATAATCAGCTTTTCTCCCTTTAAAGAGTTAGCACACCCCTCCATATTTGACCCACACAAGGCCAGAAAGTCTCTGCAATGTGGATGGAATGTACAAGTTACACATACACACACACACACACACACGGGTGGAAACACAGTCCTACCATGATAAGGGTTATGTGGCTGAGCAAGGCTGCACCATTGGCAACTAAAGTATCACTGATAGATAATGTACGTCACAAAGGACACACACACACACACATGCAGTGGGATGTTGGAAACAAGGCAAAAGAATGGTTAGAAACAAAGGAAGGAAGCCAAAGCATAGCTACACACTCACTCACTCACACACACACACTCACACACAGACACTCACACACACACATAGTGGAGGGAAGGAAGCCAAGGCGAGGCAGCACTCAGAGTTTCCACCCCGAGTTGGAGGTCTGCCAGACTGGAGGTAAGAGCCACAGAGAGAGGAGAGAGGAGAGAGGAGAGAGAGGAGAGAGAGGAGAGAGGAGAGAGGAGAGAGGAGAGAGGAGAGAGGAGAGAGGAGAGAGGAGAGGAGAGAGGAGAGAGGAGAGGAGAGAGAGGAGAGAGGAGAGGAGAAGTGAGGTGAGGTGAGGTTAGAGGAGAGGAAAGGAGAGAGAGGAGAGAGGAGAGAGGAGAGAGGAGAGAGGAGAGAGGAGAGGTGAGGTGAGGTGAGGTGAGAGGAGAGGAGAGATGAGAGGAGAGAGAGGAGAGAGGAGAGAGGAGAGAGGAGAGAGGAGAGAGGAGAGAGGAGAGAGGAGAGGAGAGGAGAGGAGAGAGGAGAGAGGAGAGAGGAGAGAGGAGAGGAGAGAGGAGAGAGGAGAGAGGAAAGAGGAGAGAGGAGAGGAGAGGAGAGGAAAGGAAAGGAGAAAGGAGAGAGGAGAGAGGAGAGAGGAGAGGAGAGGAAAGGAGAGAGGAGAGAGGGAAGAAGAAAAAGGAGTGCGGAGCGGAGAAAGAGAGTGGGAAGGAAAGGAGAGGAAAAGTGAGGAGAAAGTGAAGAGGAAGAAGGGAGGGAGAGATGGAAGAGAGAGCAAAGAGGAGATGTGAAAGAATGGGGGACAGAGAAAGAGAGAGGTGCTGAGTGGTGAAGGTGAAAGGGAGAGTAAAGGAGAGAAATAGCAGGCTGACTAGGTGTTGAGGTGAGGTGAAGAGAGAAGTGACTGACTCAAGGAAAATTATGGTGGAGGGGTTAGGAGTGCCACTCCCATCTTGCTGTGGTGCAACTCATATGCACACACAGACATACATAAAGATCCTGGAATGCTAGACATGCAGGAGTTTCGGAATCTTTACCTTCAACGATAACGACTAAGATTCTCACAGCAAGAGCACACTGTCGATACTGCAGCATCTCTCTTGATACAAGCGCACACACATACACACACTCACTCGTACACACAACACACAAGCACACTTTGGCCCTGATTTCCTTATTGTCCGGGTAACTTTGTCGTCTCTGTCCTCTGAAAGCAGGGGTATGGTCTCAGTCTCTCTGTCACCACACTGCCCTGTTGGGAGGCTTCAATCTGTTCTGGTCAGAACTGAACGTCAAAAAGCCAAATTATTCTAAAACCCTCTCGTTCTAGAACACCTCATTCCAGAACACCACATACTCATCCTACGACACCTCCTCCTCATTGCAGAACACCCCCTCTTTGTGGAACATCTCCCCCTCCTCCTTCTAGTAAACCTCCTCCTTCTGGAACACCTCCTCCTCATTCCGGGGCTATCAAGAGCCCTCTGGCCAGCTGGTGTGGGGAGAGCCAACAGCTCACTGAAATACCATTGATAGGGAGCATGGATGATGGATGTATGTGTGTCTGTTTGTGTGTGTGTGTAGATCACATGGTAATGGGATGATTTCAGCCTTACAGCACTGGAACAGCCTGTAAGGCAGGAAAGTTTAAACCACTCAGTAAGTCATCCCTCAAACACACACACACACACACACACGCAAACACAGACCTTCCGTTCTCTTGTCATCAGAGCAGAAAACCCCTGAGGGAGGAATTTCCTGATAAGGTTCAGAGGAATGTCCCACCTGAAACAGCCTGGCCCCTCAGCCGTCTGGTACGAGCTACCTACCTCCACCTGAGTTACGCTCTCATACCTGTAACGTGAGCTCACTCTCGGTGGTGCCTCTACAACACATCTGTTGTGTCTATGGTTGGCTGGGTGGGATATACCCGGCCTTTAGCTTCTGTTGCTTCCAAGTTTCCTAAAGTAGTAACAGAGCTTAGCAGTACCCAGGCTTTGTCACTGTAATTTAGCGTGGCATAGGTCTGGCTGTGGCATTCAGCGCAGCACAAGTGTGTGTTTGATTATGTTTTGTGTTTGCTTAGGTGTGACACCAAATGAGCATAGCATAAGTTATCTGTTATCATTTTTTACCATGAGTCACACTCTGCTACTACAATTCAGCTTAGCATTAGCCACACCAATTTTCCAGTAACACTGTTGCTAACCTAGCTGCATTGTCTCAGGTATTGAGTAATCACACATGCAATTTATTTATTTTTGGCGTCAGTAGGGAGTTGTATCCTGTGGCTGAATCTTGTTTACTTGTTTAACACCTCAAAAATCTCCTGCGTGTACAGAATGATGCACAAGCACTGTACACGAAACACACACACACACACTGACAGGACAGTATGGTATATCTCCGTACCACGCTCAGTGGGTAGTTCTCCTCTTACTGTTATGGTAAGGGGAGAAGACTGAGAGAGTCCAGATGTCTCCCTCACAGTTTGTCTTAAACAGGTGTATGTATACATTTACATTTAGTCATTTAGCAGACGCTCTTATCCAGAGCGACTTACAGTAAGTACAGGGACATTCCCCCGAGGCAAGTAGGGTGAAGTGCCTTGCCCAAGGACACAACATCAGTTGGCATGACCGGGAATCGAACTCGCAACCTTCGGATTACTAGCCCGACTCCCTCACCGCTCAGCCAACTGACTCCCTGTATAGACAGAGTGTGTGAGTGGAAATGAGTTGGTGCACGTTTCTTTTATTCTAACATTATTGCCCAATCGAAGTAGCTAGGCAGGTTTATTTCAATTTGTCTTTCTCTTTGTTTTCTGTTTCTCTCTGTTGTTCTCTGTTTCTCGCTGTCTCTCCATTTGGATTTATTTCTTTTTCCACATTCTCTATCTCTCAATCTTACAAACAAAAACAAATTTCCGGTTTTTTTATTTGAATGCTGATCAAGTGTGTGTGTGACTTAAACTGGCAAAGTAATGGTAAACATGCCGCAAGGAGAGAGAGAGTGTGTGTATGTGTATATGTGTATGTGTATGTATGAAAGAGAGAGAGAGCAGGAGAGAGAGAGAAAGAGAAAGAGAAAGAGTTTGTAGAGCTTGGCAAAGGCCAACATATTGAGACAAAGGCAGCTTTTGTCTGATGTTGAGGGCATATCTGTGTGTTTGTATGTGTAGAGGACAATAATATTGGACACCCAACCCTCCACACACATACAGAGAAGGACGGAGGGAGAGAGTTAGAAAGAGGGATTGATGGAGATAGAGAGTGAGAGAGAGGGGGGGGGGAGAGGGGGAGAGAGAGAGTGATGAGGTTGTGGAGCTTCACTGACGGGGAACCACATTCCTCACTGCACATGTAACCATGACAACCAAACCCCTCCCCAACCAATCAAATTTATCCCTACAGGCTACCCCAAACATGGCCCCTGACACACCCACAAGACACATTCACACTACACACACACACACACACACACACACACCCACACACACACACAGGCACGCACGCATCCCTTGGGATGATTTGGCTTGTAAATACTGCTCTTTGCATGGGAAGCATGGGAGCCATTAGCATCCACATGAACTGTTGAAAACAATCAGAAAATACACTCTAGCGTGCCTGAGTGTGTGTTTGTGTGTATGTGTGTGTGAGTGTATGAGTGTGTGTATATGGGTGTGTGTGTAAGACAGTGTTTTACTCCCCTCTAACCCACTATATTTCACACACCCCTCTGGTATTTACCCTGGCTCAGAGGAATGGCGCTGGTTGTCTCTGCCTGCCTCTGCCCCCCTGACACACACACACACACACCCACACACACATGCGCAACGTTATTAGACTCAGTTCAAGATCAAAACAACTTTCATTGAACCCCAGTGGAGATAATTGAAGCTAACTGAAGCATGGTTGTTAGGCTCAAGATCCCTCTCATTGTTATACAGGATTCCACTAATAGGGAATGACTGAGGTAAACAGGCCCTCTTTCTCTCTGTCCCCCCCCCCACACACACACACACCCTGAGATGTTTTTTCTTTACTGTGTCAATGGAAAGACTAGTAGTGTGTGTTTGTGTGTGTGTGAGTTATCTCTGTCTGCTGAATGAGCCCCATGAGTGGGGAGGAATTATAACTTCACAAAGACAATGGAAAACACCCTCACCCTCTTCTCTCCCCACCTCTCTCTCTCTCCCCCAACTTTATCTCACCCTCTTCCTCCTTATATCTCCACAACTCTTTCTCCTCTTCTTTCTCCCTTTCTAACTCTTCCTCTCTCTCTCTCTCTCTCTCTCTCTCTCTCTCTCTCTCTCTCTCTCTCTCTCACGCACACACACTTGTTCTCCCCATCTCTCTCCCCCCACTCCTCCCTTCGGTCTCTCTCCAGGACTGTTCAGACAGTGTTCTCTGGAGGGTAAAGATAGCCATATTAGGACATGTAGTTAAAATGCTACATCCACTCACTCCACAACACAGCTCAATAAGGAGAGAGCGAGAGAGAGAATAGGATAGAGAGATAATGGGCAGCTTTTAAAGAAGAGAGGGTGGGAAGGTAGGATTAAAAGTCGACAGACTTTCATCCATCCATCAGTGGATGTACACAGTAGCAGGTGCTGGATATTAGGGTTTGCTCTGTCAATCAAAGACAGAACAACTGGGACATTTCTCTCTAGGGTGTTAGCAGTTGTAGTTAGCAGTTGGAACGTGGTCAGCCTGACCCAGTAAGCAAACCTTGGTCACTATGTACAAACGATAAGAATGTTCTAGAATGCTTCATCTCTCTGACTTCATCAGAGAGATGAAGCATTCTAGAACATTCTTATTTTAGCTGAAACGACTGCCAGTTCTAAATATAGAGAGACATTGGTGAGAAAGAGAGAGAGAGAGAGAGAGGGTGAGGATCAGAGAAAGACGGAGAGAGAGAGAGGGAGAGAGAGATGCTGCCCAAAGTTAAGGAATGTGCAGATTCGTTCCAAGGACGCTGCTTATTAAAACCTGTGTGTGTGTGTATGCCTGTGTCAGTGTGTGTGTGTGTGTGTGTGCATCAGTAGGCCTCCAGCGAGAAAGAATATCGCTAAAAAGTTCTCTGCAGTGTTAGAAGTGTCACATACACTCTAAACTGTTTGACTTCTTGGTTGAGTTGGAGAATATACTGAACAAGAGATCACACTGTACACACTACTACACTATACACACTACACACACCACACACACCACACAACTACACTATACACACTAAACACACCACACACACCACACACTACTACACTATACACACGTCTCTTTTTCCAGACCTCTTGTCCTCCTAACTGACTCCCGACTCTTCCACTGCCACACCCTACTTGAGCCACAGGGAACACCCCCCACCCCCCCTCTGTCTCTCTGTGCCTCAAGCAGACATGCTTTCGTTCTCTCTCTGTCTCTGCCCTCCTCCCTCTTTCTCTCCATGGAAGTATTGAGTCACAAACTGACTGGAGTAACACACACACTCACACAGACACAGTACACACACATACACTGGCACACACATAGACAGATGTACACACACACACACACACATAAACAAGGACAAAATGTCAAATCCTGATAGGCAAATCACATACATGTGTGTTCATGTTCTAACGTAATTTGCTTCTCTTGAAGAACTTTGGCCACGCCCACCACAGTTCTCATCAAAATGAAGGTATCTCCTTTCATCTCTCTTTGCATCTCTCTGTCTCTGTTTACCTGTCTTTTTTCACTTTGCCTTTCCCTCTCTTTCAATCCATTCATCGGTCTTTATCTCTCTTTCTCTTTACCTCTGCAATCTGACCATGCTTTCACCCAGAAGGCAAGTTCCCATGAACAAGATCAAATGTGTGACTCACAAGCATACAATCTTTATCTCTCTATCTCTCACTCGTAAAACTAAAATTGTCGGCCCTCACACACACACACAAAAAAAAAAACTGCACTGACCTGGAATATAAGCACTTTGAAGTTGTTTCTCTTCAGCAGGTGGGCGTGGTTCGCCTCCAGTTTCTTCACCTGCCCAGCCTGACGCTCCATCCTGTCTCGAACCTGGAACACACACACACACAGGTCAAACACAACCAATGATCTTTCTTTCTCACTGTTTTTCAAAAAACACTCAACCCCCCTCCTCCCCCCCCCCCCCACACACACACCAACCCTCTATCCATGCATTCTCCTCACCTCTTTCATGGTCACAGAGACTTTACGGCTCTTGTCCAGCAGCTTGCTGACGGTGTTGGAGGTGTGTGTGTGGCTCTTGGACAGCTTGGTCATGTCCGCCTGGATTCCTCTCACAGCGCCCTCCATCTCTGCCTGACGGCCCTCCATCTTGTGCTGGTTTTCCTGGACGGTGTCCAGCATGTTCACCAGCTTGTCCAGCAGGGTCAGCACCGTGATGGCGTTGACCGGGCCAGAGTTGACCGTGGCTGGGTTCATCCCAGGGCCGGACCCCTCCTTGATGGTGGGACTTCCAGGAGCTCCATGGTCGGAGCTAGCGTTGGCTGCTCCGCTGCCCGAGGGTGTGAAGCTGTGGCTGGGGAAGGGTGGGTCTGGCTCTGGGCTGGGGACCACGAGATCTTGGCTCTGGTGCGTGCTCACCATGCTGCTTCTCTCTGCCTGGACGGAGTCTTCACACATAGCTGGCTCTGCTCAGTCTAGGTACACACCGTCACACAAGCAGCAGACACACACACACACAGAAAAAAGCTCTACCCTCTCTCTCTCTCTCTCCTTCCCTCTCTCTCTCCTGGGTGTGTGAGAGAGTGGCCGTGTGTGTTCCAAATTACGTTGTTTGCTTTGCAGTCGAGCTGGAGGTTTGGCTCCGGAGTTTTCCACCCCTCTCCCACTTGTTGTTCCTGGGGAAAACTTTCCTGTGTTCAGCCTTCAGTCCCCACCCCTTTTTTCAATCACCCTCTCTCTCTCTTTCTCTCTCTCTCTCTCTCTCTCTCTCTCTCTCTCTCTCTCTCTCTCTCTCTCTCTCTCTCTCTCTCTCTCTCTCTCTTTCTTACTTTCTTACTCCCTTTCTCTTATTTCTCCCTCTCTCTCTCTCCTCTGACTCACACAACCAGAGCAGCTTTGCCCCCGAGTTAAAAGCCTCTCCCACAGCGAGAAGGAGGAGCCTGTTGCCACGGCAGCAGACCCAGCCCAGCACTTTCCAGTGTGTTTGTGTATGAGAAAGGGACAGGGAGGGAGAGTGAATTGTGTGTGTTCTTTGAAGACATCTTTACAGTATATCACATTCTTCAGGAAAAACAACATCTGTTTCACTCTTGCTGGCGATAGGTCTCACTCTGACAGTGTGTGTGTGTGTATGTAGGGTATGGGACCATGTTTAAACAGTGAAGTCATCTGTGCCAGAATGGAACCTTTTCCCAGTATCCCTGCTTAGAGAGAGAGAGGTGTCTACTGTCTAGTATGACCCACTGTGACCCACTGTAACAGACAGGACACACACACACACAGAGAGCTCCCCTGAGGGGAAGGAAGAGAGAGGTGACATCACAGAGGTTCCACACAACAATACAGTGAGTAGGAAACCAGAAACATTATGGCCTTTCAGCATGTGTGTGTGTATGTGTGTGTGTGTGTGTGTGTGTGCGTGCAATGCATACTGTGAAAACATGGGCTGATGGGAACGGAAGAGATACTATCCCTAACCCCTGACCTTCACACACCCTACATAGACACACACACAAACACACACAGTCTCACAAACACAATCTCAATCAACACATACAGCTGCAATGTGCATCACACACACACACACACACACATGCACACACACACATGCACGCACGCACATGCATGCATGTGCCACACCTTAGAGCTCAGGCCTTTTGGATACATTATTCTTCAGCAAGAAATCCCAGCCTGGGGAGCTGTGTTTGAATGAAGGAGGGAGGGAACAAGGAGGGGAGTGAAAGAGGGAGAGCGGTAAGGAGCGAGGCAGTGAGGGATGGGAGGAGGGGGGGTAAAGAGAGAGGGGGGAGAGAGGGGTTGGAGAGAGAGAGGGGGTTGGAAAGAGTGTTAGGAGAAAGGGATGGACGTAATGAGTTATGGACAGAGGGAGAGAGAGAGAGAGAGAGAGAGAGAGAGAGAGGGCATGTCTTTTCTCACTTCCCCCAGTACTGTGTACCCTGGAGAGATGGAACGGAGCGTGAGGGTAAAACGATGAAGGGGAGGAGAGGAGGAGAAAAGGGAGGGGAAGGGTGGAAAGGGAGAGGAGGAGGAAAAAGGGTAGGAGGGGGAATGGGGAAGAAATGCAGTAAAAGAGCATTTCTGTGAGAGAAAAGGAAGGTGTTGGGATGGCACTACACACGCTCACGGGAAGGGAGGGGTGGAGGATGAGGAGGGAGGGGTGAGGAAGGGGGTTTAGAGATGGGGGGGGCGGGGTGAAGGTGGGGCTGAGGAAGCTTAGGGGGATGAAGGTTAAATTCCAGAGGCAGGTGGAGAGTGAACTGGAAATGTGTGTCTATTTGAGTGTGTGTGTGATCGGTAACTGGAATACCGGGGTGTCCCAGTGGGACGTCTTTCCGTGCGCAGCCAGAGCACCCAGGTCCACACACACACTATCTTCGGTCTGTGTGGAGATGGCTCCTGATGTGAGCTCTGACCCAGAGGTGTTACATTTTTGGCCCCCATGACAACATATTCCACTGGGCCCCTCTGAAACATGTTGACCAAAGGAGGCCATATAACCTCTCCACCTCTCCAGATCCAGCTGGGACACTTTATTCAGTCTTGATGCTTTAGATTACACATGTCAAAAACATACTCTGATACCTGAACTGTTATCAATGAGGTGATACCGATTAGATACAGCAACAGCATAATATATGCCTGCAATCTCAATATACTGTTTGAGTGTGTCTCTTCAGATGGAGAGATGCCTTCAGGATAATTTGGTCTCAGATATGAACGCAACACCACTTGAATAAGACTTTATAGATCCAGGCCAGATTCAATTCACTGATATGGACTGAACTGGACTAACTGAACTGGCACCAATTCTATACTGTAACAGAAAATGCACTGGCTGTCTGAGCAACATTGTCACCCAGTGGTCATGATGAGTCACTACAGCATGCACACAAACTCGCAGCCACACAGGGACACACACAGGAAGGCCTAAATCAAACACTCTTGGGATCTTGGGAAACAAACATTTATTTACACGGCGGCCATGATTGTAAAGACCACTTGTTAAGAGTAACATCAACATAATTCAGAACATCAACAGTGGAGAAGTGTGTGTGTGTGTGTCAGATGAGACGTGCGGCAGTGCGTAGTGTGCTGTCTGTGCTGTAGGCTGCCACATTCTGCGTATTGGCCGACTTCCTGTCCTTGGGAGGGCACTTCCTGTTACAAACCAAAGTCAAGTCATTGAATGAAGTATATGAAGAAATATCCAAAATTGGGTTATGGTTATCTGTGTGTGTCTGTAACTGTGTGTATTTGTATGTGTGTGTCTGTGTACATCTATATGCGTGTTTGCATTTCTATGTTTGTGTGTTTGTTTGTGTGTGTATGTGTGTGAGAGAGAGTGTGTTCTCACCTTGTGAAACACAACACAACCAGAGTGATGATGGTGATCTGCAGAGCTCCGATAACTGAAGCAATAAGGATGTAGCGGACACGACCAGACCCAGGAACCACAAACACCATGCTGCGGTCCCTCTGGTCACACTGGAGCCCACTGAACCCTGGGTGACAGCTACACACACACACACACACACACACGTGTTTGTTGTTCTGTGTGTGTGTGTGTGTGTGTATGCGTGTCTGTGTGTGAGTGTGTGTTTACCTGCAGGAGGGTACAGCCAGATTGCCGTGGTATTCACACTCTCCGTGGACACAGTAGTGCTTGTGTGTTTCCTGGCAGGAGATGTGGCCACCCCCTCTGTACGACCCCCCATCCCCCCTCACACGCTCATCTGAAAAAACATCCACGTTAACAGTCACTTCAGAAATTGTATGAAAGTGAGAGAGAAAGAGAGCGATAGGGGGAGAGAGAGAGAGAGAGAGAGAGAGAGAGAGTCACAAGGGTAAGAGTGTGTGTGTATGTGATAGAGAAAGGTAATTTGGGTGTGAGGGTGTTACCATGGCAGCGGCCCAGGTGCTTGACCTCGATCCTCTTCTGCCTCTGACAGGACACCTCCTTCACCTGGCAGGGGTTGTCATAGGAACGGCCGTCTGATGCACACACAGGGTTAAAACTGATGTAGGAGCAGTCCATGTTACACACACACCTGGAGAAAGAGAACAGTGAAACCTGTGTGTGTGTGAGGGAGATATTTCCTTTTCATACACCTTCCCTCCCTCTTTCACCAGCTCTCATTTTAGCTCCTTAATCGTTCTATCCTCCACTCTGTCTTTCTCTCACTATAACCCTCCAAACGTTTTTAACACGCACTCACTTTTTCTCTTCTTAATCCCTCTTTCACTCCATCCCTCCATTCATCCGTCTGGTCATTCCTCCATCCATCCCTCCCTCTCTCCATCCCTCTCTCCATCCCTGTCTCCATCCCTTTCTCCATCCCTCTCTCTCTCCATCCATCCCTCTCTCCACCCGCCCCACCTCACCACACATCTTCGTCATCAATGTCACACTCAGCTCCAAACTGGCAGATCTCACACGAGGAGGGGTCTGCCTGGGCCACACCCCCTTCAGCCAAGGCTTCTGATAGGAGGAAGGGATAGGTTAGACACACCCAAACACTTAGTGAAGGGAAAAAGAGAGAGAAGAGAGGGAGGGCGAGAAGATAATACAGACCTGGTGGGGATGCTTCAACCTCACGATCATCATCACCAGACCCAGAGCCAGAATCTGGAAGAGGAGTCACATTCACAAACACACAAACTGGTTTTCTCAACATATAGAATTGTATATGAGATACTCCATGCACAGTGTATATGAGAGAACACACACAGTAAGAGTGGTGGGACTTTACCTGCGGGGCAGTGACCCAGTGAAGCGGCCTGTATCTCTGTCTGCAGTTTACAAGACGCCCGACGTAACAGACAGTCATTCTGATAAGTCTGACTGTCTGAGCCACAGACTGGAGACACGTCCTCACCGCACTGTGGAAGGGGAGGGGGCACCGACAGAGGGAGGGGGGAGGAGAGGATGAACTTCAAATAAATGGTTATGTTGGTGTTGTCTGCAGCATGGTAGTGGAAGACTGTGTGTGGGATTGTGCGTGTGTGTGTGTGTGTTAAATGGGAGCAGCGTGACTCCTGTGACGAGAACAGAGACTCTTTGTCCTCTCACGGTAAAAATATAACACGGAAATGTCTATGAAGAAAAATGTGTCTGAGCGGATGTGTGTATTCTATGTGTGCTTGAGTGTGCTCTCTGTTTGTATGTTTGAAAGAAATTTGAAACAAACTAAACACAGAAGATTTCGATGCTTTAGGAAAGAAGGGTGGAGAGGGGCATTCTCACACTCACTGGAGCAGAGAAAAGGGAAGGAGGGAGAGGGGGAGGAAACAGAGGAAGAGATGAAGGTCTTACCTTGAAGTCACAGATGCAGGTGACGGTCTCTCCGATCTTCACACACTCTCCCTCAAATTGACAAGAGCCAGGAGCACACTCGAATATGTCGGATTCCCCCTCCTCAAAACCTGACCACACACACACACACACACACACACACATACAAATGCATGCCAACCCCCCCCCCCCCCAACACACACACACACAAGGCCTACATTTAGATACCTATCCACTGTTTAAAAAGACATCCAGTACATATATATACCTCCAATGTTAGCCAGTGCTCTACTGTCAGCTAATACATCAGCCACTGATCCTACAGTGTGACCCTGGTGTCACCTTCTAATGTTTCACCTTGGAGACACCATGACTCCTCCTTCACAGCAGCAGAGAAAACATCCACTGTGGCCCAGACAGGCCACGGTACCTGCTGTCCGTGTGTGTGTGTGTGTGTGTGTGTGTGTGTGTGTGTGTGTGTGTGAGTGTGCGCTCTGTAAGACTGATGGCTGGGCCGGAATAGCTGCACCATTAGGAGGGTTGTTATTTTTACTTACCATTAATCTCTGGCTTCAGAGGAGAGAAAGGACGAGAGGGGAGGAGATGAAGAAAGGGGAGATGAGGGGAGGGGAAAAGAAAGGACAGGAGAGGAGAGGAGGGGAGGGGGATATATGGTGCATCTTCTGGAATATGCTTTCCTTCTTGTATGGCATGATACTGCAAAAACTGGATGGCATTGAGAAAATAAATTAAACTACCTGTTATTGTATATGTGTCCACTACTTACCGGAGCAGTTCCATCCGCTGGGGGTCTGGCAGTCGCTGAGTGAGCTCGTGGGGAAGGCATCGAGGGGTCTCATCGCTGGTAGAAGCGTCACCGTCAGAGCAGTCAGCCAAACAAATACGACCGGAGTACCCATCCACATAGACGGGCTGTTGCGTTCATGAGCACCTGCTCGCTGAATCATCTCATGTACAAAATTCTTGAAATCGTATGACATGGATTAGTGTGACCGAAAACTTAACCGCGGCTGAGAAAACATATTTTGTGAGAGACAGCGGTGCGTCCCATGTTGCTTCTTTTCGTCGCGGTGTTTCTACACAAACCTGCAGCGCTACCTTGCCACTAATGTTCAGATCTTTGCAAGTCAGTCCGGTCTGATACAGTAACAGTCGAGGTCGGTGGTTTGCACCGTGTGGGTAATATTATTTTTGGATTGTAAGGCGAATTTGTTGTTGTCTGTGATAATAATAAATAACGGAATAAACTTCCTCTAAAACAAAAATGTTGGTAAAAAGTGCAATTTATATGCAGTAGCTTAGCTTATTAGCTAGGAGTTTAAATCCGAATCCTTTACGCGCTATAACCAGTTTCCATAGACGCGATGATCCTCCGCAAGGGATGAAGAAGTGTGCAACAACTGAATCCAGGAGGTGTGAAGCGAACAGCTTTCTGACTGGTTCGGGGGGGGGGGGGGGGGGGGGGGGGGGTCACACGGGTGGCCTCTGGAGGAGGGGACTGCTTGAAGCGGCACATTATATCAAGACACTATCAACCATTCATTATTTCTGGTGTGCCCCAGTATCACGCCAGGTCTAATTATGTGATATCACCCGGTGTGTGTGTGTGCGCGCGCGCGCAAAAACTAAACCGTCTTCAGCAAAATAATAATTTGCATAATGCAATAACATTTTCAAAACCGAAGAAGCCAAATCCTATGGACTATTGGCATGGTAACATACTCCCCATGTGATCCGCCCTAAAGCTTTCATTGGCTGATTAGGGTCATCAGTAACCTGCGGTGTTACTCATTTGTTCCAATCTATAAACAGAGGAAGGATTGTAAGCACACACACACACACACACTATGTACATGTGTGTGGCAGGCAAACCCAACAACCAGGTAATCTGATTTCTGAGAGATGCTCACACGCACACGCAAGTGCCGGTCAGCGGCTGTTCCTCTGATATCTACGAGCACTCTCTTTCTGCTTCCTTCCTCCTTCCATCCCCCTCTCTACAGTTCTCTCATTCTCATTTTCTTGGCTGCACGCGCGCGCCTATATGTGTGCGTGCGCATACAGTCTGTGTGTATCAGAATGTGCCTGAGGTAAGAGGATGCATGTGACCGCCTGCGTTGTGTCTGAGGTTTATTAGATTAAATAACATCTGATCTCAGTCTTCTATGCCTCAGTATCCCTCTCGCAATGGTGTCAGAGTGGCATTATGCTAGGATAGGATAGAATACAATAGATTAGATGGAAATTCAATGTAACATTGTTGTAAACAACCCTATTCGTACTTAACACATTTGTTTTTGGCTTCACATAAAACGTATTTAAAAAAAGTTAAATATACATCGTCACATACATGACCTACATAATTACCACCGTCCCCCAAAAATCTAGATACTCAGAAGTATTTTTTCAAGAAAAACTTTTTGTCACCATTTTTTATTGGACAGTGGACTTACCCTTGTCTACCAGAGGGGGGCAGAAATGTGCAGAGTCACATTTGCTACCTCAGCCGCAACAGAGGAAGAAAACAAGGAACAAGTGATGAACGAGCTAGCTGTCTAGAAACAGCAACACAGAGAATTAAACACCCCACGGTGTGTGGGGCAAAACCATGGCGTTCATAACAGCAAACTGGAATCCGCTCGGGGAGGCGTTTTACAGGTTTGAATTACGAACGTTATTGCGTTAAGCTGATAGCCTAATGATATTATTAAATGCTAGCATTAGCATTCCATGACTGGCTTGCTTGCTCACCACATCACATGACAGTCATCAACAAGGCTACTGTAGCTAGCCTATCATTCGAAATCATGGAAGCCTAAATCGTCAACATAAACACTGTACAATATGAAAGGCACTTGGCACCCATGTTTGCACGTTAATCAAGTGATAGGTTGAACCGTTTTGAAACGAACACTAAAACGTTTGCTTACAGTACTGCAAGTCAACAAGTTTACAAATGAAGCTATGTGGTTAGCTTGCTAACGGTCAGTTGCTTGTCTTCTAAAGCAGGTGCCACTCCTACAGATAGCTAGGCAACCACCATACTCCTTCAAGAGAGGATGCTAAGTTTTGTATAAGAAATAATTATGTTATTAGACATGTACTCTGATGTATTAGGTGCATCTGATGCATCTCTTATTCACAGCTTAATTTAATGTGGCGCTAGCTACACACTTTCTGAATCAAATCAACTTAACTGTCTGCGCGTGTTTTTGTGTGCGTGGCTGACAGGAAAATCGAGTTGTATGAGATGGGCTGGAGTTTGCGGGATGGTTTGAAGGACTGTCTAGTGGCAGCTGCCCCTTATGGAGGACCAATAGGTGAGTAATACACACACAGTAGTTATGTACGCAATGTTGGTGCTCTTTCAGATGTCAGACTTATTCAAATGAGCATCTCTAGGAGAAATTATGCTCTCCTTTACTTTGTCTCTCCTCGTTTCGTCACCTCCCCCTCTCCTGTTCCAGCCCTGCTGAAGGAACCCCAGAGACGTTCCCCCAGCTCTCGTCCTCAATTAGAAATCTACTCCTCATCAGGCTCCTCCATGGCCAGCTTCCCGGTACACATTCACACACACCCAGTCACTCACTTTCACACACACACACACACACATACACACACACACATAAACTCTACTCCGTCTTTGTTTACTTTTCTTTCTCTACTACACCACCCTACACATATCATTTCTGTCTACACACACACACAGCTACAAGGCTGACCCCTGTCCTCCTGTCTGCAGTGGAAGAGTGGTCCGGTGTGCCAGCTGGGCTGGACTGTGTGTGATGACCTGCTGTGCATCCAGGAGGACGGAACCGTTCTCATATACGACCTGTTCGGAACCTTCAAGAGACACTTCAGCATGGGCAACGTGAGCATGCACTGCTGCAGCACAGCTAGCTACAGATAGTTAGCTAGGTCTATCGAATGAACGTAGAAATGGGCAATGAACAGTAGTAAGTTAGTTACCTAGTTAGTCATTAAGCTAGTAGTTGGTAGCTACCGAGATAGAAAGCAGTAAACTAGTAGTAGTAAGCTGATAAGTGGGAATCTAGTAATTAGTAAAGAGCAATCTAGGAATTTGAAAGCTATTAGCTAATCAGTAGTGAGCTAGTAAGTAGCAAGTTGGTGGTCAGGATTCTCCTATGTTCCCTGTTCTAGGAGGTGACCCAGTACCAGGTTCTGGAGTCCAAGGTGTTCCACTCGCCTTACGGAACCGGCGTTGCCATAGTAACGGGGGCCTCACGGTTTACCCTGGCAACGAACATCGACGACCTGAAGTTGCGGAGGCTCCCTGAAGTTCCGGGTACGTGTGTGTGTGTGTGCACGCGTGTGTGTGTAGTTGTGCAAGGCAGTGATTGTTTTAATTCACGTATTCCACCAGGCCTCCAGGGGAAGCCTTCCTGTTGGGCGGTGCTGACTCAGGACAGACAGAGCAAAGTGCTGCTGGCCAACGGGGCTGATCTATACATACTGGACAACACAGCCTGCACTGCTGTGGTGAGACACACACACACGGACGCACACACACAGACTCACTGTAACCACACATTCTGGAAATGGTTTATTCCAACCCCTGTAGCTTAAACGACGTGTGTGTGTATCAGACCCCGCCAGGCCTCTCTCCTCAGGCCAGCAGCATCCTTCACATGGCGGTGTCCTTCAGCTACAAGTACCTGGCTCTCTTCACTGACTCTGGACACGTGTGGATGGGAAGCTCCAACCTGAAGGTAAGTCCTCATGTATCAAGCTAACCAGCAACCCTGCTCTTTACCATGGAGAGGGTGTTTTGTATGTGTTGTAGGAATGGTATTTCTAATGTTTAGTGTCTAATGTCTTGTTATTGGGCTTTAGAACAAGATCAGTGAAGTGGAGACTAAAGTCAGGACACCCCCAAAACAGATGGTCTGGTAGGTTCAGTTCTGTGTTTGTGTGTCTGTGTGTGTGCAAATGTGTATGTGTATCTCAAATGATTAACTGTCTTGAGTGTGTGTGTGTGTGTGTGTGTGTGTAGGTGTCGGAGGCCCAAGAGCCGGCAGGCTTCAGTGGTCATCATGTGGGACCGGCTCCTCCTAGTGGCCGGGGAGTGTAAAGACACCATCCAGTATCCTTCAGCACAGACACGCCACATGATATAAGCTGTGTGTGAGAACTGTGTGTGCTTCTGTTTGTGTGCATGGCATTTTTGTATGTGTGAGTGTGTGAACATGTGCATGTGTGTTTGGATCCTGACCGTGGTGCAGATACCCCCTGGAGGAGGAGTGTGTGTTGGTGGCAGAGCTGGACGGGGTGAGGCTCGTGGGCGGGGCCAGACACGAGCTGCTCCAGGAAGTGCCTGCTGCCTGCGAGGACATCTTCAAGATCGCCTCCATGGCTCCCGGAGCTCTGCTGCTGGAGGCACACAAGGAGTACGAGGTGTGTGTGTACTTGTGTACGTGTGTGTGTGTGTGTGTGTACTTGTATATGTGCGTGGGAGTCAGATGGCTGAGCGGTTAGGGAATCGGCTATTAATCAGAAGGTTTCCGGCCGTGCAAAATGACGTTGTGTCCTTGGGCAAGGCACTTCACCCTACTTGCCTCGGGGGAATGTCCCTGTACTTACTGTAAGTCGCTCTGGATAAGAGCGTCTGGTAAATGACCAAATGTAAATGTAATGTAAATGTAAAAAACATTACATTTAGTCATTTACCAGACGCTCTTATCCAGAGCGACTTACAGTAAGTACAGGGACATTCCCCCCATTTTTGTATGAATATTTATATAGATGTGTTATTTTTACAGAAGTTTAAATGATTGAAGAAAACCACTGATAAAATGAGGACTGCTACAATAAGTGTGTGTGTGTGTATACTGTGTGTGCTGCAGAAGTCCAGCCAGAAGGCAGATGAGTACCTGAGAGAGATCAAGGAGCAGAGTGTGCTGGGAGAGGCAGTGAGGCAGTGTGTCGAGGCAGCCGGGTACGAACATGAACCAGACACCCAGAAAACACTGCTGAGGGTGAGAGACTGGCTCTGTTTGTCTTTCGGTTTCTCTCTCTCTCTCTCTCTCTCTCTCTCTCTCTCTCTCTCTCTCTCTCTCTCTCTCTCTCACTCACTGTCTCACATTCTCTCATACTTCCCTCATACCTCACCCTTTCTCCATCTCTCGATATCTCTCTCAGTTTACCTTCCTCTCTTTTCTAGCGCTTGTATAACGCTGTCAGTATAAAACGCCTGTCCTCCCCCCTCCCTCCACCAGGCGGCCTCCTTTGGGAAGTGCTTCCTCAGTAACTTCCCTCCAGATCAGTTTGTCAGCATGTGCAGAGATCTGCGAGTGCTCAACGCTGTCAGAGACTACAACGTGGGAATCCCCCTCACTCACTCACAGTATCCTTCCTGGTTAACACACACACACACAGCATCCTTTCTATCCAACACAGACACACACACTCCTTTGCGTTGAACACACACACACGTTTGCCATAATCCGTAACAGCCTCCACAGATACAAACAGATGACAGTTCAGGTCCTCATTGACAGGTAAGAGATCATAATGTCTGTGTAATGTACCTGTGTGTGCACGTTGGAGTGTGGGGTTGTGTTTTCTGTGTGTTAAATGTGTGTGTGTTAACTGTTTGGTGTGCAGGTTAGTGTACCGTAAGCTGTATCCTCTGGCTATTGAGATCTGTCGCTACCTGAAGACTCCAGAGTACCAAGGCGTCAGCAGGGTACTCAAGCACTGGGCCTGCTGCAAGGTGTGTGTTTCTCTGTGTGCGTGTGGTTTCTTTAGTGTTTTGCTACTTGTGGTTATTAAAAGTCTACATCTTGTTGCTTGCGTGTCAGGTCCAGCAGAAGGAGGAGGCTGATGATGTCATAGCGCGTGCTGTGAGTGTGAAGCTGGCCGAGGCTGCAGGAATCTCCTACTCTGAGATCGCCACCAGGGCCTACGAGTGTGGCAGGACGGAGCTGGCCATTAAGGTGTGTACTCACACACACACACACACACACATAATTAAGGTATTGTGACACAGCCAGCTATAACTGATTACTTTAAATAATTAGAAACAGTCAATAGGAACAAACTGACCCTCCCTCTCGGTACTGTAGTTGTTGGAGTTTGAGCCTCGTTCAGGAGAGCAGGTTCCTCTGCTGCTGAAAATGAAGAGGAGCCAGCTGGCTCTCAGCAAGGCTATCGAGAGTGGAGACACAGACCTGGGTACACACACACAAACATACACACATTATTCAATCCATCTCTCCACTCATGCCATTGTTTGATCAGATTATCACCAATGAGCATGCTATACTGAGCAAATACTGATGTGGGTGTGTGTGGGTGTGTGTTAGTTTACACAGTGGTCACATACCTGAAGAACGAGATGAACAGAGGAGATTTCTTCATGACCCTCCGGAATCAACCAGTCGCCCTCAGTCTCTACAGACAGGTACGTTCGCACAGACACAACCCTACACACACATTTGTGTTACCTCTGTCCATGGTGAAGCATACTGTATTGGTTATTATGTGTGTGTGTGTGTGTGTGTGTGTGTGTGTGTGTGTGTGTGTGTGTGTGTCAGTTCTGTAAGCACCAGGAGCAGGACACTTTAAAGGACCTCTTCAACCAGGATGACGACCACCAAGAGCTGGGCAACCTGTATGTGAAGGCCAGCTACAAGGAGACGGTACACACACCTCACACACAACCACAACCTGTACTCACAGTCAAGCACACACATTTTAAGCCAAGTTATATGATACAGTCTTTAACAAGGTAGTGTGTAACACTCCTTGCATTGTGTGTGTGTGTGTAGAGGCTGGAGGCTCGCTTCTCTCTGCTGCAGAGTGCTGTGGACGAGTACAACAAGGCCAAGAATGAGTTTGCTGCCAAGGTGACGCACACACACACACACACACACACACACACACACACACACACACACACACTCAGTCTTCCTCCTCCTCAAACCCACTCACTTTCTCCTTCACTTACTCTCCCTCCATCCCTCATTTCCTCCATCTCTCTCCCTTACTCTTCCTCTCCCTACCCCCCCTCCCCCCCAAAGGCGACGGAGGAGGAGATGAAGCTGCTGCGTTTGCAGCGGCGTCTGGATGAGGAGAAGGGGGAGGCTCTGCTGGGCCTGTCTGTCCAGGAAACCCTGGAGGGACTGCTGGCCTCCAACCTGCACAAGCAGGCCGAGCAGCTCTACAGAGACTTCCGGGTGCCCGACAAGAGGTGTGTGTGTGTGTGATCCCACCGGTCAAGCCTCTGTCATTACTAGATAGTGTATATTTTTATTTATGGTAGTCGCATGCTGATGATGTCACTGTGTTAGTCCTGTGCTGATGATGTCACTGTGGGCAGGTACTGGTGGCTGAAGTTGAAGGCCCTGGCAGAGAAGGAAGACTGGGAGGAGCTCGAGAAATTCGCCAAAAGCAAAAAGTCTCCTATAGGCTACCTGGTGGGAACTCTACAGATTATTTTTCTCATCCTAAGTGTCCATTCACTGTCTCTTTCTTACCTCCTCTCTCTCTTTTCACACTCCTCCTCCAGCCGTTTGTCGAGGTGTGTATGAAACACCACAACAGGCACGAGGCCAAGAAGTACGTCTCCAAGGTGACGCCGGAACAGAAGGTCAAAGCTCACCTGGCAGTAGGGTGAGTGGAGGACTTAAAGAGAGCTCTCTGTAATATTGTTAGTAAAGTTACATTTCACATTTACCGTTCTGAGAAGTCTCACTGTCTTTATCCTGCTACCCATTTCCCCCCTCTCTTTTTCTTCCCTCACTCTCTCCATCGTACCATTCTCCTCTTCCTTCCTCCATCTCCCTCTCCTCCTCCCTGTCTCCTCTACTACCCCCCCTTCTCCTCTTCCTTGCCCTCTCCCTTTCCTCCTTCCTTCCCTCCCCCTCTCTCTCAGGGACCTGGAGGGGGCAGCGGAGGCAGCCATGGAGAGACGTAGCGAGGGAGAGATCAGCACAGTCCTCTCCCGCTGTTCTCCAACCACAGACAGAGCCCTTGTCGAAAAGCTCAACCGTGCCAGAGCCACCGCCGCCAAAAAGTGAACTGCATTAAAAACAACTTGCCAGCTGCACTGGAGCCACCGCTGTCAAATAGTGACCCCTGTCAACATTAACCGCACTTGACGTACTCCACATTTATACACTTGGGCCCTCATCACATTTGGGAAAAGATTGTTTGACAAAAGAAGGACATAAAGTTGGTCAAACTGACAGACAAGCCTATAAGAAAACATTCTGCTCATTCTCAAAATAATTGTTGAAACTTTTTGTTTGACACATTTTCTGGTGATGGTGGTGGGTGGGTTATCCGGGAACTCACATATTACTATTACTCTGAATCCAGTGAGTGAGTGTAATACACCCTCCTCCCTCAGAGGTGAAAGAGAGAAAACGGGGGCAGGCAATTTAAATATGGCCATTTGTTTTTGTTGTTTGTTTTTTAAGGATGTTATCATGTGACATTAAATTATGTTAATGATTGCACATTTCTGACCTATGAATTTTTGTTTGTATTTTTATTTATTTTTACTTTTATAACAATGGACTTCCTGTAATACAACAATTTCTACCAGTGTGAACCCTGCCATATTGCAAATGCTGAGTTTGCCTTTTCCACTCAATGAGAGAGGAACTGCAAATCACAGGGAAGCCGCGGCGCTGTCACATGATTTGGACCAAATAAAGCACAAAGTGCATAAGCGAGTCTGGCGTAAAAATAAAATAAAGACCAGACTTCTCTGCAGTTGCGGATCAGGTACGTTTTCTGCGAAAGGCTTTGCTAACCAGAATGGCGAAAACACAATTGTTTCTTGGTGAAAGTTCAACTTTGCTCCCTGGGAACGAAGTTACATGTCTGCAAAAGTCTGAAAAGGGCGCCATTGCTTATTAAATTGCAATTGTATTTACCAAGCAGTTTGAACTGCTAAGTACACTAATCGGTGTTTACACCATGATGATTTCCGATATTTATATTCGGCCGAAATGTTTACCAACCTTACGTTAGCCGTGATCACGCTTGCGCTTGTTTTCGTAGTCAACATGTCTCCGTTGTCTCACTGTTATATACAAACCCTACATGAATGGCAGTATTGTGTCTTGAGTTTATACCAACAATGTCGCCCATAAGTACAGAGTGATGTCTATAAAAGTGGAATGCGTGATAAAGGAGAAGAACGCTATTGGAGAGGGTCCAGTGTGGGAGGAGAAGGATGAGACCTTGCTGTACGTGGATATATCCGGGCAGAAGATACATAGGTGGAACCCTGCAACCAATCAGATACAGACTATGACAACAGGTGAACCAATCACAAATAGGCCATGACTTAGTAAACCAATCAGGTGCGAGGCCTTGGGGCAATCTGCCAGCCCAAATGGGTCATAAATTGATTTATGTCAAAATATATTGCTTTATTATTAGTCAAACTGCATCTTAACATTGTAGAGAATAATTGCCTGAAATACTTCATGGGTCTTCTGAAAGTTGTGTAACACCAGAGTCCTACAGACATGTTATGGATAAGAGATGTAGGATCAGCCGCTTGTAGTGGGGGTCAACAGGGAACTTGTTTTTCCTTGCCTTTCATACTAACTTAACTTTCGTCACATAATTTCTCCCTCCCACTTCTGACCCTCCATCACACAATCTACACCATGTCACACACACATACACTCTCTGTCCCTCCAACACACTATCAACACCCTGTCTAGACTATGTTTAGCCTGTGTTCTGCTCCTCTCTCTCACCAACCGTCTCTGGAGGAGGGGATCCCTCTCTGAATTGCTCCTCCCAAGGTTTCTTTAATTATTTTCTCCTGTTGAGAGTTTTTTGGGAGTTTTTCCTTGTCTTCCTTGAGGGTTTAGGTTGGTTGAGGGGCAGTTCTATGGGCATATGTGAAGCCCTCTGTGACATGCTTACGTGTAAAAAGGGCTATACAAATACATTTGATTTGATTTGTCACACACACACATACACTCTCTGTTTTTCCTTAGAGAAGCCTGTGGGCTGTGCTGTCCCTCGGAGGTCTGGCGGGTATGTGATCGGGGAGGGGACTCGTTTTGCGGTGGTGGACTGGGGGTCTCAGGCCATCACCACCATCACTCACATCGACGCAGACAAGCCCAACAACCGCTTCAACGACGGCAAGGTGGACCCTGCAGGACGCCTCATTGCGGGTAGGCAGCAGTCAACCAATCGATCGATTTGTGAATGTGCACTCGAGACAAAATCAGATGTTTTGTGCACAATGTAAAGGTATTCCACCTGGCTCCTTAAAGTAGAAATGTACTGGAGTTGTCCTCTGTGACTAACTCGAATGTTCTGTGATGTTCCATGTACCTAGGTACCATGGCGCTAGAGGAACGTCCAGCGGTTCTAGAACCGAAGCAGGGTTCTCTGTTCTCGCTCCACACCGACCTCAGCGTGGTCAAACACTTCAGCCAGGTGGACATCTCCAACGGGCTGGACTGGTCCTTGGACCACAGAACCTTCTACTACATTGACAGCCTCACCTATACGGTGGAGGCCTTTGACTACGACATCAACACTGGGGGACTGAGTGAGTGATCTACACACACACACACACACACACACACACACACACACACACACACACACACACGTGCACATACACACACACACACACAGCCTAATCATTGTAGCAGGTTTGACTGAAGCCCTATGATTATACATGTTACTGGGATTGAGTGTGTGTGTGTGCAGGTAACCGGAGGATGGTGTACAGGTTGGAGAAGGACGAGGGCGTCCCTGACGGCATGTGTATAGATTCAGATGGTAGGCTGTGGGTGGCGTGCTACAATGGAGGACGAGTGATCCACATAGACCCTCACACAGGTGTGTGTTTCAGTCCACGTCAGAACCACGGACAAACCTGTGTGTGTGTGTGTCAGTGAGATTGTAACCACCTGACCCCTCCGCCCAGGCGCGCGTTTGCAGACAGTGAAGCTTCCGGTTCAGAAGACCACTTCCTGCTGCTTTGGGGGCAGAAACTACTCTGACCTCTACGTGACCTCTGCCTACCTGGGCATGGACGAGTCGGACTTGGCCAAGCAGCCACAGGCCGGCTGCGTCTTTAAGGTGCGTGCATGTGTTTGCGGCCTTTGTGTCATGTTTTACATTCAGGCTTTTGTGAAGATAAGATTGAGTGTCAGTGAGTCTGGTGTGTTTATG
The DNA here is from genome assembly GCF_038355195.1 of Osmerus mordax. NCBI lineage: Eukaryota > Metazoa > Chordata > Actinopteri > Osmeriformes > Osmeridae > Osmerus > Osmerus mordax. The sequence goes on from NC_090071.1 coordinate 4,593,555, forward strand.
CCATGCAGGTGACAGGTTTAGGAACAAAGGGGATTCCTACAAACTCCTTTGCTGGATGAGAGCTCTCCTCAACAAGGAGGACACTGACCTCTGCTAACAACACCACTGTGATTAGTTGTCTGTCCTCAAATCACTGCTACTAGTGTGTGGGTTAAAAAACAAGGTTTGTTGATTTCGGTGCTCTTGATTTTACTGAACAAAGAAATGTGAATAACATTGATGTAGCAGAGTTCAATGGTGTTTTAATTGTCAATGTATGTCTATTAAATAAATACATTTAAATACATTAAACATGAACATGTTTTAAGAGTTCTGAGATTAAGATTTAACGTCAGAAACTCTATTTTCTTTAACAAGAAAAGCACAGGAAACAACAGTCTTATGTTTTTTGTTTATTCAAATATTTGTTCATTCGGCAAATGTCTTACATTGCACACAAAGATAGCTAAGGCAAAACAAATTATTTTTAAATAATCTTTCACAGAAAGAATAAGGTGAATGAGAGGACTGAACTTCAACATTTACGAGACTATGCAAGACGATGACAATCACCAACAACACACCAATCAGAATACAGAATCTCTTTCTACACCTAAAGCATTAACTAAAGCATTCCACTGAATTCCGGGCCCTCTCATGCAGCACTGGTGAGCCCTGTAGAATACCTGTCTACTACTCTACACAGTCTAGTGGTCATGACCCTGATGATTGGTCACATGACCTGTGACGTTACAGACAGTAGGGGTCAGCGTGGTGAATAGAGAGCAGGAAGTGCAGTTTCACCATGTGACCCAACTGGACCTCAGGGAGAACATGTGACCTGGAGACCCCTAGTTCATACAGGCGTCACCTCGTCAATCATACTCAACCCCGAGACGGTTATAATCTCAACAACCCCATTTACCCCCACAGACAGTTAGAATCTCACCTACCCAACTCACTGCAGTTACCATCAACCCAACTCATCCCGTTTGTCTCATCCACAGCCAGTGTTACACCCCTGAGGTATATGTCCCTTTAGTACACACACACACTCTCAGAGAAACCTGGACCGAGTATATGTGATGATCTTGATGATATGGATCTTTTAACCTTGAAGATGAGCAGAAACGAGAACTGACACACACACATACTTTGACAGTGACACACACACCCATACACATACACACAGACAAACACACATACTGACACAAACATACAGAATTAATGATGATGCTAATCTGTCTCTAGTCTAGCCTGACTAACATTTTATGATAGACAGCTACGATTACATTTGTGTATTTATTATTAACAAACAATTCATAAATGCTAGAAAAAAGGCATAAATAAAATACTTTCCCCTCAAATAACCTTAATCATGAATTACTATATAGAAGCTTGAGGGGGAGGGAGTGGAGGAGGGAGGGAGGGAGACAAAGAGAAAGACAGAAAGTCTGAGAGGCAGACTTAAACATGTCAAGTTTTAAAAGTGGTAAAGGGAGATGAAAAGAATCGGTCTCCTCATAGACTGACCAGAACATCCTGAGCTAGTGTTAGTTGCATTGTTCTGTAGTAAAGTATTCACAGTGTCATTATCTATACCTAATACTTCCTGTCTGACTACATGAACTGCAACATGCAAGACAAATCCCTATTAGTGCATCTGAGAGAGAGGTAAGGAGAAACCATTTGTCCAGTACAGTAACCATAGCTCCCCCGGAGCAATTTGGAATTGTCTGTCTGACCTAAAAAGGGTCTATTTATAGTTTTCCTCTACGATGACATTGTTTCATATAGAACATCTACTTGTCTGTGAATGCACAATAAATAACACACCTAGAGATAAAGTTATTAGGGGAGTGGGGTTAGTGCTTTGATTTTTAGAAAGTTAACAATGTACAAAAACATTAAATTGTACCATATTCTTGCATTGTTGAGAAACTGTCTGATTTGTGCCACAACAAAAACTTCATGTAGGTAAAATCCAATACCAGAAATCTTCAGCACAAAGCACATAAAAAAACAAAACAACAAATGAACAAAATTAACAGAAGATGTGAGAAAGTAAACTATTGTTTGAACCAGATACAGAACACAGGCAACATGGCTGTTGCTTTGTGTCTTTTCAGCCCCCAAAATGCCTCAAAGTTTGTTTTCTGGGCTGTCGGACTTTGGCGTCCAGAGTCCAGAGTGTGTGATGCTTTGTGCGTAGAGTTGGCTCAGATCAGGTTTTACATGGAGTCAGTAGAAGAAACATATCAGGTGCAGTGTTAGGAAAGAACTTCCAGAGTTAGTGAGGGGCTGGCTTCTGGATCACCAGTGACCTGGTAGAGACACAACAGTGCTGTGGTTCTCAATGAACACTATTTCAGAAATGAAGAAAAACTCTAAATTACACAAGGTCCATAGAAATGTCCAGAAGTAGAGAAGCCCAAAAAGCTTACTGCTCTACATTACATTTAGTCATTTAGCAGACGCTCTTATCCAGAGCGACTTACAGTGAATACAGGGACATTCCCCCGAGGCAAGCAGGGTGAAGTGCCTTGCCCAAGGACACATCGTCATTGGCATGACCGGGAATCGAACTGGCAACCTTCGGATTACTAGCCCGATTCCCTCACCGCTCAGCCACCTGACTCCCTATTACTGCTCTACATAAGTGCATTATGTTTATGGAAGCCAGAGAATTCATGATTTGTATAGCGTCTGTGTTTTACTTGTGAGTGCGCTTATGTGTGTGTTAGTGTGTATGTGTGTGTTGATGCATATACTCTATGTGTGTGTGTGTGCATCTTGATTTTCACTTCTCTGCATCCGCAGGTGTGTGTGTTTCCTCGCTGGTGCCGAGGCTAGGCTCTGCTCTGACATCTCCTCTGCTGGAGTCTGGGGGCGGGGCTGGGGCAGGGGGCGGGGCTGGGGCAGGGTTCTGGGCGGGGCCCGGCGGAAGTTGCTCCCTCCAGCAGGTCAGCTGACTCAAGGTGTCAGAGCCGGTGACATCACAGGCCTGCCCTTGGACCAGCAGGGGGAAAACGTGGTCCACCACCTCACACAGACGGCCGTACCTGAGACACACACACACACACAGACACACACACACATACACACAGGGAACTTAGGATGGATGGAACGGAGAGACCCTTTCAGCCATGACAGGAAGTCAGTGAGAGGGAGACGTACGAGGAGATGTTGGTTTTGGCGTGTTCTTGTATCAGCTCTCCCTTGGGGTTGACGGTGAAGATCCTGTTCAGAGGAACCCCCACCTCCTTGTAAGAGTAGACATCCTGGAGAACACACAACACCACTTCTAACAACAACACTACAAAAAACACAATCTTGATCAACATAATCAACTCTGCAGAACTACTATTCTCAAGACACAAACAGACAAAACCATCTAACACCACCCTACCAGCCCCAGCACCACCACCCTACCAGCCCCAGCACCACCACCCTACCAGCCCTAGCCCCAGCACCACCACCTAGAAGCCCCAGCACCACCACCCTACCAGCCCCAGCACCACCACCCTACCAGCCCCAGCCCCAGCACCACCACCCTACCAGCCCCAGCACCACCACCTAGCAGCCCCAGCACAACCACCCTACCAGCCCCATCACCACCACCTAGCAGCCGCAGCAGGACTAACCGTGGCTCTGTTTCCAAACGCAGCATAGAAGGGCTCAGTGTTGGGTAGGAACAGCTGCTTGATGTCTGTCAGACACTCCACCTTGAACCTCTCGGGCTTCTTCTCTATCACCTCTCTGCCAAGGAGAGAATGAATGCATGTATAATTTATTCACAAGTAAAGTGTGTCATAATGAATACATGCACTTGTATATTTATGGTGTGTATCTATATGGTGTGTGTATGTATGTGTGTGTGTGTGAATGAATCTATATAATGGATGTGTGTTTTTATATGGTGTGTGTGTGTGTGTATGTGTGTGTGTGTGAATGAATCTATATGATGGATGTGTGTTTTTATATGGTGTGTGTGTGTGTGTGTGTATGTGTGTGTGTTTCTATACTATAATGACATGATTGTGTGCGTGTTCCCCACCTGTGCAGGGCAGAGAACAGACTGCTGGGGCTGAGCAGCACAGGGCCCATGGGCAGCATGGTGCCTCGCTCGTTGACCCAGTTCAGGTATCCCCGGGTCATGTCTGCCATGCCTATAGCCCTCGCTGAACAGTACATGAACTTATAACCATTCCTGAGGGAGACAGAAAGAGAGAGAGAGAGTTATTGCTTCCACTCTGGATGTGACTGAGGTGGGGGCCCCCCCCCCACCTGTCAGGGGGGGTTACCTCCTCAATCTATCCTGTCTGTCTGGCAAGAGCAGACTACACCATAAGAAGTTTGTAAACTTCTAGAATGTGTGGTGGCACTCACTGGCTGACGCGGTGGTAGAGCCGGGCGATGCCCTGGTGGGTCCAGTCCTTTCCCAGGGTGGGCAGGATGTGGCCCAGGGTGTCAGATCTGGAGGGTGGGACAGAGCTGTTTACTGGAGTTAAGAGCATGTTGGCACACACACCAAGGTATGGCAAAGCACGGAACACATACACGCATCAAGGCCATACACAGGCTCGGCTCCAGATCAAATGGTGTCATCGCCACCTACCTGGTGATGGTTCCGTCGATGTCGGAGATGACGATCTTGTCGTCCCAGCTCCACAGGTAGATCCTGCCCTGGCATCGGCAGGTGCCCTGGTACTGAGTGGTCACACTGAACACCACATCATTAGGACCGTCCTTCAGCTGCAGACTGGCCTGCACACACACACACACACACACACACACACATGATGACAGAATTAGATGTCTTTGTCAGATGTCATATCATTATATGGAAACAGTAACCCCATAGTAATTAAGTAAGTAACTTTGGTGACAGCTTGAGGTAACGGCCTGTTAACCCAACAGTTACTCCATGGTAATGCCATGGTAACGGGCATCTCACCAGCTGCTCGGAGGTGAGGCGGAGGGTCTTCCTGTAGCAGACGCTCCCTGGGGTCAGCAGGGGCTCCGCCTGGAAGCTTCCTGAGCCCTGATTGGCCGAGCGGTACTCCTCATCACTGGAGGAGGACTCATCCTTCATCCTGAGGGGAGAGCAGATCTCTTGAGTCTGTACTGTCTGGTACACGTCTGTGTTGACAGAGTGTGTTTTATGTCTATTGGGTTTCCTGACGGCCAGACCGTGTATGCTGATTCCTGGTACATACTGTGTGTGTGTGTGATGCCTGGTACATACTGTGTGTGTGTGATGCCTGGTACATACCTGGTAATAGAGGACATAGTGAGGGTTGCCTCCTCCCCCTCCCCTCCTCCTGCCTCTGATATAGAGTCCTGCACACACAGGGGAAACGCTTAGAATACACACTACAACCTGTGTTAGGAGTGTCTGTTGGCAGTTAGCAGTGTCCAGAGTGTGTGGTCAGAGTGTTACGAGTGTGTGTTCTGCTGTTGCGAGTACCGATTTGGAGTCGCTGTTCCTGCCCCTCCAGGAGAACCACCAGCGACCTCCTTTCTTGGGCATCTTCTCTTTCATAATGTTCTCCACTGTGGCCTGCAGCAAACGCACACATGATGCTGAACTAAAACACAACCACAGTGCAAAACATGACCACCCACTGGAAAAAACATAAACACAACTTAACCATGGGGGGGGGGGGGGGAATTATAAAATGAAAAAATGAATTTCTGCACACCCAGATGTGTTTACATCTAACAGCGTGGAAACTGAAAAAGACAACTGTGCTGTGGAGCAGGGCAGTGATGGAGGGATGAGGAAAGAGAGGAAGGGGGAGTGAGAGAGAGAGGCAGGAGGGCAGAGAGAGAGAGAGAGAGAGAGAGAGAGGGGGGCCCTGAGCAGGCGGAACAGCAAACAAACAGGGCAACAGTCAAAGTCACAGACAGACACAATTACAGAGCCAGACTCCCAGACACACACAGACATGCAACAGTCAACAGGGAAGGGCAGGCAGACGCACGGGGCTGGAGCCAAACAGGCTGGGGACACAGTAGGAGAGGAGGCTGAAGGCTGAGTACACATAGCCCAGACACGAGCACTTCGATGGGGCACAGAGAGATGGAGCGAGAGAGAGAGAGGAGGCAGAGAAGAGGGTGGGATAACGGAGGGAGAGAGAGCATGGGAAGCGTTAATGGACGGAGGAAAAAAGGAGAGAGGTAGAGAGAGAGGGGCAAAGGATGGACAGAACGGAGGGAGAGGGAGGGGGCCGAGGAGAAGGTGAGATAGTGAATGGAGAGAGAGGAAAGGGAAGGATGATGGAGGGAGAGGGAGGGAGGGAGAGGGAGGTCAGAAAGGGAGGAACAAACAGAGGGAAGAGATGTGTTTACTGGAGTGTTAGGAGTTAGGAGCATCACTTCCTGGTTAAAGTGGAGGAGGTGGAGGGAGACTGAGGAAGGTACGGTCACAGATAACCAACACACACAAAGCAGGGTTGGTAAAAACTGCTAGAATATTACTTCATTCGATTTATACAGATACTATTCACCCAAAACAGGAATTACAAAACAAACAAGCACAAAGAAAGAGTCAGAGACGTGGCCTAAGCTTGTCTCTCTGTCTATATCTAGTAAAGCAATACTGTGGTTTATAACATATTGTCAAACAGTACAAGTGATGAGACATGAATAAAGTTTCTAGCAGTCGGGATTCACGATTACAGTCAAAACTAAGTCTATCACCCAGGAAGAAAGATAACTAGCAAATATCTGATCCATGAAGAACAGACATCCTGGACAAACTTCTACAACTAGGGCAATGATGAGTCAACATGGAGGAATCAGCTGCATTTCTGATCCTGGCCACCAGAGGGTGTTTGTTCTTACCTTTGGCAGAGGCTTCTGGTAGACCTGCATGGCCAGCATGATAGGAGCAGCACTGGTCCAGTTGTAGTACCTAGGCAACAGCAGGATGACATCACATACTCTGCTGTATTCTACTGTCACTCTACTCTCTCTCTACTGGTCCTATATGCTCTATTCAGCTTTCCCCGCAGCATTGGCCGGAAGGCATGCTGTGTTTCCACTTTACACAACCGATCGATATGTGATTGATGATAATTCGATTGGGAGAAAAGACGCATTCCAGAATACAAGTAATGTGGTGTTTTGTACACACCAAACACAGGAAGTAGGTAGTCACATTACGAACCCTTTTGAACCAAGAGTACTTACTTGGTTCCAATCTTCACCACCAGGTTTGGGTCATCGATGATGGACGGATTCTCTGAGAATTGCTGGTAGGAGATAGCTCTCTCTTGGAACTCGACTGGTAGACAGGCAGTCAGACCCACAGAGAGACAGAGACACAGGAAATAAAACACTGTCAGACAGGATCCACAAGGAGCAACATCGAAAGAGTCAAAGTTACCAGTGATTCCAACTCCTCCACATCCCTGTAAGTGTTGAGACGCGGCCAGTGTGTTCACCTGCAGTTATCTCTCTGTTGTCAGTGAGTCCTCCGCACAGGGAGATGGCGATGTTGGGCAGGTCTCCTATCTGGTCAGACAAGCTGTCCACGCCGCTGTCCACTCCGCTGCCGGCTAAGGACTGAGGTGATTGGCTGGCGCTCCGCACGCCCATCTCTGACCCCACCTTCACGGAGCTGCTGCCCCCGTCACTGGGGGTCAGGGTCACGCTCAGTCAGGTGTGCCACTACACTGGAGCTTTTGCTTACAGCATGGTAGTTCCTGTAGTCTGTTTGTGTGTGTGTAGGGTATGTCTGTATGTGTGTCTGTGCATGTGTATGTGTGTCATCACCTCTTGGGGAAGTAGAGAGCAGCCACCTCCGGCTCCAGATCAGTGATGTCATCCAAGTAGATCCCATCAGATCCCAGGTGGCGGCTCCTCTTGTCTACACACAAACACACACACACACACAAATACATACACACATACGCAATAAATATTTATTACAGAAACAGTGCTCAAGAAGATTGAGTCATTCATTGTCAACACTGAGTTCTTCACGTGTTTCGTTCATAACTCATTCGGGTATTCCAAATACATTCATATGACAAAGGAGGCGGGGTTGAAAGGTACCATACCGTTCTTCTTGGAGGGAGAGTCTGTGGGTCTGACTGGGCTCCCCCTGTTGCCCCCCCCCTCCAAGACAGGAAGCAGACGGGCAGCTGTGGCCCCCTCCACTTCTCTGCAGGCCGCACTCACACACTCCATCTCCCGCCCAGCCCCAGCCCCAGCCCCCGGCCTGGTGTCCCTGAGCTGGGGCACAGTGAGGGTGAGGGAGTGGGGGCCAGTGTCTGGGGGGGCCTGGTCTCCAGAGATGGTCCTGAAGTGTGTGCTGTCAGACACACGGATGGAGACAGGAGCCATAGTGGAACCAGCGGGGTCTGTACTGTGAGAGGGAGGGAGGAGAGAGGGCTGGAGGAGACAGAAGGAGAGAAAGAAGGAGAAATTAGTGTGACGCACAGTTTAAGACATATATCATCCCTCTATTCTCCCTCCCTCCCTCCCTCCTACCTGTGCAGCATGTGGCAGCTCTCCCCAGGCCCACAACATCTCAGGGTTGTCTCTGCCCTGATTGGCCAGCTCCGTCTCGCTCCTCGGCATGGATGTGTGGGAGTCATTGGCAATGCTATGCAACAGACAATGGCAACATTTACAATTAGTGAACAGATAATATGGATGAAGGTTGAAGCAAAAACTATCAAACTGTCTATGTGAGAGAACAGAGGGAGAAGGAGAGAGAAAAAGAGAGAGTGATAGAGGGGGGAGGAGGAGGTTGTCTACCTGATCGAGGATGGAAAGAGAGACGTCTGCTGTGGACAGGAGATGGAGAGACCACCGGAGGGAGGCAAAGAGAGAGAGCACATCTGCTCTACCATGGTGCTGGAGAGAGAGAGAGAGAGAGAGAGAGAGAGAGAGAGAGAGAGAGAGAGAGAGAGAGAGAGAGAGAGAGAGAGAGAGAGAGAGAGTTACACAGGTCACAGGAATGGTTCGGGGGTCTGGTTCTTCTGTCATTACTGGAACACATGAATAAAGAAGCTGTGGTGTGTGGAAGCCGGGCGCTACCTCTGGGAGCGGGTCCACTCTGGTTCTGAGCGGAGGAAGGAGGAACGTCTGCTGCTCTGCATGGCAGCCTTGGAGGATCTGCAGCACAAACACACACGTCAGACATGCATGACACACACACACACACACACATACACACACTGAGAGACACACACCCATACACACGTACACAAATTCTGAAACACACACAAATACCCCAGTCTGCCCATTAATTTGTGTCCGTAACATTCTGAATGAAGCAGCTTGAGTGTTCTTTTAACTCCAGTCACAGGAAAACTAGACAAACACTACAGCTCTGTCACTCATCGATAGGAATCTGCAGTCACAAGGGACTTGGGTGTGTGTATGTGTACTGGTATGCATTCGCAGAAGTGTGTGTGTGTGTCCTGTTTCTCTCAAAACAGCAAGAGGTGGACATAGAGGCCAAAGAACACATGGTGTTGTCTGCCCCCCCCCCAGCCCCCCTCCACACACACACACACACACACACGCAAGGAACTGGCTGTGATTCTTCAATTTCAGAGAGAACATTGTGACCGCTGACGAAGCTTGTTTACCTCTGCAGTGGAGCAGAGCAGTTCTTGCACACACACGTGGACAGACACACACACACACTCACACACACACACACACACACACACAGACAAACACACACATGCAGGACAAGAAATCCCATAAGCTGCTATCTTTCGGTTCCTGATGAGTCCCCAGCAAGAGTAACTGAAATGGACTTTCAGATCTGTGTTCCATTAGTCTTTCAGTCTCAACCCAAATGCAGACACACACACACACACACACACCTACCTGATGTTGTCATCCTCCCTCTCCTCATCTGAGCTCATGTCGATGGTGAACATGTCTTCATCTTCATCAGAGTACTCCCCGCTCTCCTCCCTCCTCCCGCTCTCTCCCCGCACCTTCCTCCTCCTCTTCCTCCTCTTCTTCATCATCCCTCCTTCCTGCTGGGACCCCAGGACAGGAAGAGAGGTGCCGGGGGCGGGATCAGTGTTGCGGGACACGCCCCTCCCGAGCTGGGCCTCCATCAGCCCCGCCCCTTCAGACAGGATTGGTGAGGTCGCCAGGTAGGGGGGAATCACTTCCTGTCGGGACAGGAAATGAACTAGATCAGATAAAGCTGTACAATGAGACGGATTCGTGTGTGTACGCATGTGTGTGTGTATGTGTGTGTACGCATGTGTGTGTGTGTGTGCACAGTAAGGGACATATATTTACATGCATGTTGGTATATACTAATGGCTCGAAGAGACTATATGGCGTATGAATAATAACAAACATCCACAGGACCCCAGATGGGCTGAGGGCTACTGTGTATCTGGAGCAAAAGCCCCCCCCCCCACAGTCATGGGGCATGGTAACATCATGGTAACGGTGCGGTAAAGCCATGTTGAAGACTATAATACCACGGTAGCAACACGGTACCAGGGGCCGGACTCCAGAGCTGGGCTGCGTGTGTTATGCGTACAGAATATGAAACATGGAATTCTGACTCCATAAATAGACCTGTGCTCTTCCCGTCTGAGTTTGGAAGAAGAGAGGATGGGGGGGGGGGGGGGCTGTGACAGGGGGACGCTATGTTTAGGAGAGCAGAGGAGAGGACAAGGCCCCGCCATCTCTCTTTCTGTCTAAAACCCATACGGAGTCACACACACACGCACGCACACACACACCCACACACACACACACATGCACAAACACACACACATGCACATGAACAGCAGAGAGATTAAACAGTCAACAGATTATTGAGCCACTCAGTGTGTAAATACACAATAAATCCTCTTATTTATGCAAAGCTTCTAGTTGGAGCACTGTTTTGGTAAAGCCTTTACCAGGGACTGACCAGAGCACCCACTCACAGACAAACAAGTAGGCAGGCGGGTGGGCAGACAGACAGTTCATCTGAGCCTGCAGATTATGAATGCTGTTTTTTAATTCTGTGCTGGGGAAAGAGCCAATCGTTCCCTCCCTCTGCTCTTCATCAGTCCTTCCACCCATCTCACCCACTGCTCCCTTTCTCTCATCCTAACCCCCTCTCCTTTCTAACCTCATCCCTCTTTCCCCGCCCTCCCTCCTAGCTCCATCCCTCTCTCCCCTCTCCTCATAGCTCCATCCCTCTCCCCCCTTCTTCTCCTAGCTCCATCCCTCTCTCCCCTCTCCTACTAATTCCATCCCTCTCTCCCCTCTCCTCATAGCTCCATCCCTCTCCCCCCTCTTCTCCTAGCTCCATCCCTCTCTCCCCTCTCCCCTCTCCTCCTAACTCCATCCCTCTGTCCTCTCTCCTCTCCTCCTTGTAGCTATGACTCATGTGTTAACCTAGAGCTGATGTTGACATCTCAGCACATGAATTATATAACACACTCTAATGACTGCTTCATATGAACACTTGGACTCGGGCAGTTGTGTGTGTGTGTGTGTGTTGGGTTTAGGATTTGGGGCACTGACTGTGGTTGAGGTTAGTGTGTATGTAACAGTGTGGCCCTGACTGTATGTGTGTGTGTGTGTGTGTCTGTGCTAGTCTCATACCAGCATGTTTTCCGTCTCCTTGACAAAGAAGGCCTCTCCATTCTCCCCCAGCTTCATATGCAGGCTCACTGGCTCCCCATTGATCTCTATGTCCACCTGGAACACACAAGCGACTTACACTTACACACAGGAGCACATCTCTTCACATTGATCTCAATATATTTTTCTGTCTTTCATTCATTCACTCTCTCTTTCTTTCTCTTTAATGACATAAATGTTCTCCAATGTCTTCTCTCCATTTCCTCCACCGATGTCGAACCACTCCAGCCAGTGCCCTTTGTCCCAATGCCCCTTTACCTAGATCTCCATTTACACACGGACACAAACACACACACCGACACACACACAGACACACACACACCTGATACCCCTGACCCCCTCACCAGTTTTTCTCTGGAGTGGAAGACCCCCATCTTGCCAAAGCGCACGTGGAAGGGGGAGCACTGCAGCGTGCCATCGGGCCGGCGCACCACGATCACGTCGATGCAGCCTGAGAGGGTGGCAGGGTTCAGGCCCCGGTACAGCTCCTTCACCTGGACAAACACCTGGCCCGCCAGCTGGCCCACGTAGTTCATGGTCTGAGACTGGGGAGGGAGGGAGGGTAGCAGGGGGAGAAGTGGGGGGAGAGAAAGAGAAAAGGAATAGGGGAAGAGCAGCAGGGGAGGTGAGAATTGAGGGGCAGAAAGAGGAAAGGACAAGGGAGGGAAAGGAGAACAATTACACAGTTAACTGAATGCTTTTTTACATCTTTACAACAGTCTTTAACAACAGGAGAGCTGTGAGCATTAAGAGACTGGAGATACCAAGAAGTTTGACCTGGGACCTCTGCTCTCCCTCTGAGAACTACACACACACACACACACACACACATGCAGACACATCGCTGGTGGCTTTTAGAACTGTTATCTAAAGTAATACACACTTGTCTCTCTCCCTCCCTCTCGTTTTCTCACTCACACATACGCACTCCACACGCACACACACACACGTGCCAGCACACAGTGCAGCGTGTTGTGCTGGCATTTAGATAGAGGTTTATGTGCATTCCATGCCAGTCACTGTGAGGAACAGATGGGCACTAATACCCTGTCCTAACACCCAGAGGACACGCACAGCACCCAACTCACTAAAGATCCTGCCATACTAAGTTAGAATAGTCTCCAGAGTCTGTACAGGTTTAAACTATCAAGAAGAGAGAAAGAATATCAACTGCATCACTGCTGATATTGGATGATGGTTTAACATGCACTAATTGCTCATTGAAAATGTATTGAGGAATTAGGTATCTATTTCGCAACTACTAAGCTACTTTTGAAGATCTAGTGATGTGCTGTTAAGCATCCATAAATAACAGACATTCAACTGGCCAACTGTCAACCAGTTACAGTAACAACATTCTGGGGATTGTCCTCAGGGGAATCACTGTCAAACACAGACCACCAACAGCAAGCTGACCTATTGACCTTTGTACAAATAATTTGTGTTGACAGCTGGTGGATAGACTGAAAGTGTCTCACTGGCAGGACAGGTTTATGATGAGATACACCTGCAAAGCCTGAGTCATAGCATCTGACATGCCTGCACATATACCTACATACACACCAACACACAGATGCACACACACACTGAGAAAGACACACACCCACACAAAAGACAATCTCATCTTTTGCATGCACACACACACACACACACACACACACACACACACACACACAGACTTTCCTTCGCACACACATACACACAAACACACTCTCTGTCCTGTTCACACACAACACACAAACACACAGAATAGGACACAGCGTGCAAGACAGATGGCTTGATGTTCCATTGGCAGAAAGTTCCTCACCCTAATGATATAACGGATAGCTCACGCCCATGTAATACTGAGCCTCCTATGGAGATATCAACTAGGCCTGGAGTCATAACACAGATATGTAGAATAACACAGCAAGGGCTGAATGCATAAGTATTGCCTACTTCATCTTATATCCAAAGGTAAATATAAGATACATACAGTATATCTGGTTTTGTAGTTCTTATATTCGTCTCTCTTCATTCCTTCTTTTATTACCCTTTTTATCTTCCTCTCTTGTCTACCATGGCATTTAAGAGTGGTTACATAATTGACTACACACACACGCGCCCAAGCACACAAAAAACACAGGGGTCATCCCCTTCTGTACACAAACACACGTGTTCACACAGGAACTCATTCAGCTGGAGGGCTTCCTCTGTTTCCTCCTCAAGGACATGAACCTGCTTCCTGGTTTCCCACCAATCAGGGGGCACCAAAACAACCCAGCACTGCTTACCCTTACCCTGGACTGCAGGTGGATCACAGGGAAAGACAAACAACCACCATGTCCACTGATACGCACACTTATGGTACACACACTTACAGTATGCATGTGTATACACACTTACAGCTACACACTCAAACACAAACTGCACATAGACACTTAATGTTACAGTTATGTCAGTACTTGATTAAAGTGAAGAATTCCGCCTTCCGGTGATATCCAGGGCTAGGTTCATAGGGTTAGTGAATATAAGAGGTCATCCACACTAATTTGCCTTCAATTTCTCTCTTTCTCTCTCTCTCTCTCTCTCTCTCTCTCTCTCTCTCTCTCTCTCTCTCTCTCTCTCTCTCTCTCTCTCTCTCTCTCTCACACACACACACACACACACACGCGCACAAGCACAAATGACATACAGGGGTCACGTGAGCAGCACCGACTCACCCATCCCAAGACTGTCTGACAGCACGGGCGACTGACTTGTCACCAGTGAATGGCTGAAGCCGCTACAGACCTCATCCTTAGAGACTGGTGAACTGCGTGTTTACTATGCTCATGTTTACAATGATTCATGCCAATGTGGAATAAACAGATAGCCTATCCACGAACACATATTCCCATTCAAATGATCGATTTCCTTTTAGAGAATTTGCATGTGATTAGCCCCGCAGAAATTATATATGATAAATATCATATAAGCATCATATGATTATACGATTAATAAGCCAGCTAATTACAAATAAAAACACATATGATGTAGAACACTGCATGGACAGTAACGGTGAAACGTCGCTTTGCTCAAAGTCAGTCTATATAGAAAAACCAGATGTCAGAATATGTAAACAACCGCCCGGTTCTACCGCTTGTGTATGGCTGGCATGGTTTCCCACACATAAAGCTATAACCCATGCTGAAAAGACCGCACATATCCTTCATTGTCTATTCCTACAAATGGTACAGTACAAGTGTAGACAACCCGCTAAATATGAGCGCTGCACATAGAAAATTCATACATACATTATTGAAGGCAATTCGCTTCAATATCTCGTAGCCATCAAAATATCGTTCCGATGTCTCGATTTTGCGACTCACTTATAGTCTTATTTCAACTGCTGGGACGCTTACACATTGTAACACCTCTTGAATCGCGTCTGACATCTGATCTTGCATAGTGTATTTAAAGCGCTGGGAATATCTGTCCTCCCAGAAAAGAATTGTCTACCATTTCTACGTCACTGAAAGTAAACGGTCCAATCGGGGCCCACCAATCCGAGAGGCGGCGCGTTGATTTAACACGAGCAAGTGTTGTAGCCAATTTTACATCCTTTTCTTAGTAAGACCTCAAATTATTAGTTCGGTTTAATATTGCACAAACTTCCCTACACTACTTTGATGGGAATCATTATATTCTTTTTCTAAAAGAATAGGAAAAGTAAATGTGCATTCCAAATCAGTGACAGGCTCATAAACCATGTGCCTCAGGCCCAAGGCTGTCTTTACTACACTGACGGTAATTCACTCTTTCTCCAGATAGTGTTTATCATTTACCTTAGGTGGGGCTGGACTGTACATATGGCCTTGGTATATGCATGCATGGCTGGTTAGCGCCCCAAGCAAACACAGAGAGGATGAGGGGGAAATGCCCTTTAAGCTCATTCCCGTGATAAGATCCTTTCACTGATAAATCCATATATGGCACAATGTATGGCTTCTTAGAGCGGTGTCTTGTGTAATCGTACATTGGTATGCATCAAAGCCTGCAGTGCCTTTTTTAGAAACGTATACGCACACACACACACACACACACACACACACACACACACACACACACACACACACACACACACACACACATACACACACACACACACATACACACTGACACACAAGCTATGCACACATGCACTCGATCTCTGCCATGCATGAATACTGTACCCACAACCAAACAACCACTGCAAAGAAAATAGTCATCAGGATGTGTTTGCTAACAGTGTCCTGTCTTTGCTTGCCAGACTTCCATTCAAACTGCATGCAAATTACACAGCAGGGCTACAGTCCAAAACCCTAACAAATGGATCGATGCTATGCAGCCATGCCAGCCCATATTGAGAAGCATCCTTAGTTATATATATATATATGCTGAGGGGAGATCACATCTCTGTGCTTCTTAGTGGTCAGCTAGCTCAGTTATGGCTCCAGAATTCCAAGAACAGCATTGGGATGTTGTTTATGACATCACAGCCCTCCTTCCCTGTTACTTGACCCTGAGTTACCCCGAGCTGCCGAAGGGGAGACCGAGTCTTGTTTGTTATTCTTAGGTGTGCATGTGTGTGTACACGTGTGTGATCTGTATTTCTTCCAGTCTGCGAGGCTTGCTCTGCTATAGTAGTAACAGTGGAACTGCTGAAGGAATGTTGTTTTCTCAAAGACCTTCCAGCTAAAGTCAACAGCCGTGTGTAAGACAGAGAGAGATAGAGATCGAGAGAGAGTGAGAGAGTGAGTGAGAAATAGAGGGAGAGGGGGGGAGGAAGAGAGAGAAAGGGAGGGAGACAGAAAGAGAGCTAGAAAGAGAAAGAAAGAGAACGAGAGAAACAAGGAGAGAGATAGAAAGAAAAAAAGGGAGAGAGAGAATCAGAGACAAAGAAACAGTTAGATGGAGAGAGAGAGAGTTAGAGAGAGAGAGAGAGAGAGAGAGAGAGAAAGAAAGAGAGAGAGAAGCCCTCTACAGGTTACAGTACTTGTGTGCAAGTGTGCACTGTGTGTTTGACAGACAAGTCCTGGCACATGCTGGCACGCCTGGTGCCAAGCCACATTGCGGACAGGTGATGCCGGTGACAGGTTGTGGTTGGCAGTGACAGAGCGTCCTGGCCTCTCCAGCCCTGTCGGAGACTCCACACGTCCACTCGTCACAGTGTGTCCCTGCATCTGGCGAGCACACCTGAACCTCAGAACCCCGGGAGAAACAGCAGCACGTGCTGCGCTTCTAGGAATTCCTTGTGTGGTGTGTGTGTGTTTCGGTGTGAGCCCAGGTCTACAGTAACTTCTCCCAGCAACAGTAAAATAGTTTGCCATTAGATGGGATTATAATTAATGGTCATTGTTTATTGGCAATTAAAGTTGTCAGTCAACAAAGCCAACTCATGAACTTTAAAGGTCTGTGATTTTCAACTTAAATCTTGAACATTGATCATGTGTTTGTGAGTATAGTAGTCCACCTCTCAAAAACATGAGAGAAAGAGTGAGAGAACTGAAGAGAATGTTGGCATGAGCAAGTCGGAGCGAGAACAAGAAGAAGAGAGGGAAAAAGTGAGAGAGGGTAGAGAGAGAGAAAAAAGACCTTTCAGTCTAATCTCCCCCTCGGAACTCTGGGGTCAAGAATGCATTCACTTCGTCACCACGGAGACGAGGGGCAGGGGGGAGTCGACTGGGATGGGTTCTCTGGACCAATGAGAGCAGCTGCTAAGGGGCTCATGATGAGCTCCCTGCTGGCCCCTCCCCCCCGGCATGGAGTGTTGAGACATTCCAGAACGCTGGGAAAGCTTGGTGTTTACCACCACTCACCTATTGTGTTTCCCACAGACTGGGGACACCGTGTTTCATGGGAGCAGTAACAAGAGATCACACTACCCCAACGTGACTGGCCTGACTGACTGAGAACACACACACACACACACACACACACACACACACACACACACACACACATAAACAGGTGTATACTAGACACACATGAACACATGCAGACATCCTGTGTACTGAATAACTATTGCTGATAAACCCCATTGATTCCTACCCTCTCTTATTCTCCCTCTCTCTCTCTCTCTCTCTCTCTCTCTCTCTCTCTCTCTCTCTCTCTCTCTCTCTCTCTCTCTCTCTCTCTCTCTCTGTCTCCCTCTCTCCAGTGAACTCCAGGAATCAACAAAGGGTGTCCCCAACTTTGAGTGTTGCGTAACAGCTTGTGGGGGGAGTGACCTCAGTCAACTCTCTTCGGACCCAGGCTCCGCCCACCTCCTTATAAGGGAGGATCCCTTGTAAGGGATCCTCCCCACTGCACTACAGGACTGTGAAGTTGGTCTTTAAAATCATCTACAAATATTTCATGAACTGCTGAAGGGATCACTTGAGAGAGAGAGAGAAAACTGTGTTCTTGCTTGAATTCCAGATTTTTAGTTTAGCTTTTTTAGGTTGGTTGATTGATTAAACATAGGATCTAATGATAGCACATCAAAGTCTATACGTTTAACACAAAGCTGATGTATCAGACACACACACAGACAGCCTTACCCAGGTCCATGTCTCAAGGCTTTCGTTATCACTGTATTCTTCCGGATTCTCCTCTGTAGTCATGGTTCCATGGTAAGGCGCTGGCACTGTACGATCCAGAATGTGTGCATTTGTTTCAGAATGTTAGAACCAGCTGATCTGACTGTGGAATCCTGTAAAACTGACTAGCCGGTCTCCTGCAAGGGACTATATACTGGTTCTGGAGATGTTGTGGGACTAATTTTACCATGCGTGTTCCCAGAAGGACGTTCCTGGGTGAAATGTGAGAAGGGTGAGGAGCTAGGCTCCTGACACCCAGACCAGGCTTTACCCTCTCTATCTGATATTACACACACACACACACACACACACACACACACACACACACACACACACACACACACACACACACACACACACACACACACACACACACACACACACAGAGGCACACACACACACACACACAGGGGTAAACCTACCCACAAACATAAACACATGCAGAGTAGCACACACACACACATACACAAACACATACACACAGAGGAACATATACCAACAAACATATATTAACATACGTATAAGAGCATACACACACACACACACTCAGAGGAACACAAACACAAGCAGAATCGCACACACACACACACGACCTCAAAGGTCCTGAGAAGCCAGGACTCTCCCTACGGACTCCCAAACACGGAGCTGACCTCTCGTCTCAGTTCCAGTGCTCAGGGGTCAACTGACTCTGTTCCCTCCGAGGACACGAGAAGTCAAAGGTCACTATGTTAAGGAAGGTTCAGATGTGCTTCCTGGGTGAAGAGTAGAATGGACCTTTGTTTTGTGTCCGGTGAACCCTGACCTTTCTCGCTAAG
The DNA here is from genome assembly GCF_038355195.1 of Osmerus mordax. Taxonomy (NCBI): domain Eukaryota; kingdom Metazoa; phylum Chordata; class Actinopteri; order Osmeriformes; family Osmeridae; genus Osmerus; species Osmerus mordax. The sequence goes on from NC_090071.1 coordinate 4,612,567, forward strand.
ACCTTCATCTGCTGCTGCTTGTGTGGCTGTGATTCCTACACATCCCTCAACAAAGAGCCTCCACAGTCAACTCTGTTTCAGGTCATAAACAACTATTTTGGATTGCGAACAGCACGTTGCGAAACTGGATAAGGTTATCAATGGAGTTCTGTCAGTTTGTGTATACGTAGGCAGCTGGGCATATTGCCATCTGCTGGCCAGAGGGCCACTTCCCTGGGTGGAGCAGAAAAGGGTGATGAATAGAGTGTGGAGCCCTCTAGTGGTAAGAAGTTGCAGTGAGTTCTCTTGGAATTAAACAGTTTTTTGGAATAACAAAATAAAAGGCAGATAGTGATTGGAAAATAGTATTTCATCAATTTTTGCTTAAAACAATGTTTGTAAAAATCCGTAAAAACTATTACAGATAAATCTACAGTATGCAAACAGCACAAAGTGAAATGGTATGAAACAAAATGCATTTAGTACTTTTCTACATGGCAATATCACCAATGGCAATATCACACACCAATACAAACACACAAGACTCAGATATAGAACATTAAAATATGAGTAACAAACTCTAAAATAGAGTCACTATAGAAAACTTAATACATAGATAAGTTGTACATTATATGACACAAAACTGTCAAAAAATATTTTCCAAATATTTAATCTTGTCGCAGCTTGGGCCAACTGGACAAACCAAAAAAATATTGGTACAAAATGTCATCAGAAAGAACATCTCTACATTGCAAATGGCTGTTAACACACACACACCCACGCACACACATACACACACACACCCACGCACACACACATACACACACACACCCACGCACACACACATACACACACACACACACACACACACACACACACACACATACACACAGTGTAATGATTGTTTTTACAAAGAGAGAATCAAAGATGATTGTAGAAGAAATCCTAACACTTGATTGAACACGACACTATTTACACAGCAATCCCAGTTGTACAGAGAGAGACAGACAGCCTTTGGTTTGTAGCTATGGAGATGCTCCTTCCAGGTGTGGAGATGCTCCTTCCAGGTGTGGAGATGCCCCCTCCAGGTGTGGAGATGCCCCCTCCAGGTGTGGAGATGCCCCCTCCAGGTGTGGAGATGCTCCTTCCAGGTGTGGAGATGCTTCCTCCAGGTGTGGAGATGCTCCTTCCAAGGGGAAGGATGAGAGTTCTGGGGAACATCATCAGGAGAGCATCTTAGAAGAGAGTTTTGTACCTTGCCCTGGAACTAGGTGAAGAGAACCCAAACGTCTTTGGTTTCCATTGTGGACGGTTCATCTCTGACAAAGGAGAGGGTCAAGGCAAGGGTTGGGGGCATGGGTCGAGGGTCAGGGACCAGGGAGGGTGAAAGGTCACAAGTCAGGATGGGGGGTCAGATGTGTTTCCCGGTGAGGAAGAAGAGGGGGCGGTCCTCCTTGGCGTTGGCGGTCTGGAACTCGTGGCTCAGACGGAACAGCCACTCGTCCTCCAGCTCCAGACGCACTACTGTCTGGCGGAGCGAGCTGCGGTCTGCGCAGATCACACACAGGGTCGCTCCTGGGGGGAGGATGGGAGGGGGGCAGGGAGAGGGGAGGTGGGGAAAGGGAAGATCAGAATCAGAATTTGGTTTTATTTGCCATGTAGGTTTACACAAACACAGAATTTACTGTGGCCGGAAGGTGCAAACAATAAACATATAAACATATACGGATCTTCAATCAAAAAGTATAAAAGTACAGTAGTCCCCCAGTAGTAACCCACTAATCCTAGGAACTAACAATCTACAAAATAAAACAATTTATCATAAATTGTAAATTAGAGCATAAATAAGATCATATCAAAAAGTAGCAAAGTCTCAGATGCGTTAGAGATTCGAGCTCGATCTCTGCCTGTGTGTGTGTGTGTGTGTGTGTCGTGGTGTCTGTGTTGCGCACCCTTGAGGAAGTGGAACTTCTTAAGGAAGCCCGGAGTGACGAAGGAGTCGCAGAAGCAGAGCAGCAGGCCGCTGAAGAGCAGCCCTGTGGTGCTGATGTTGATGGAGCGGGGCTTGGAGCTGACAAAACACACCGTCACCTGGTGGGGGCGGAGAACGAGGGAGAGAGAGGGGGGGGAAAGAGAGGCCATTGTTATCTTTGCTTTTGACATTTGAGTGTGTGTCTTTACGTATGAGGGCAAGAGAGCATATTCACTTGCGTGCCGAGAGGTGTGTGTGTACCTCAGGCCCCAGGTTGAGGTAGCAGTCCACAGACAGGATGGGGTGTGTGTAGTTGTCTGTGCTGAGGGGGAACAGGTGCTGGCTGGTGTACTGCAGGTACTTCTCCAGGAGCAGCTGGGCAGGCGTGGCCAGGAACAGGTGCTTGCTGTCTGGGGCACAGATGTACTGGGAGGGCTGCACCGAGGTAGGGACGTCCGACACCTGGGCCACAACACACAAACACACACACGTGTGAGCACACACTCGCATAGCACAGGTGTGTGTGTTCACGTCAACGTGAAGACGCCCTGTACGTGCGGCCTCCGGCCCACCTTGGTCTTGATGATGAAGGTGAGGTACCCTCCGATGGCGATCTGCTTCTTCATCACGCTGTAGTTGTTGAAGCGGCAGTGCAGCAGGCCGGCGCTGTGCGCCCGCAGGGAGAAGTCCACGTCCTCGCAGGTGAAGCGCTCCCGGTCGTACTGCACGTCCTGGCTCAGCTCCACGTTCAGGAGCAGGAAGTCGTGGAGGTGACCCCTGGAGAAGGGCTCCCGGTGAGGGCCCCCCGGGCCCCCGCCGCCGACCCCCGCCGCCACGCCCCGGCTGCTCCACTGCCTGATGCCGCAGAGCGCGTACTGGTGCAGCTGGGGGCACGCCTCCATGTGCTGCAGCACCTGCTTCAGGGACACGTTCCTCTCCACGGGGCCTGAGCTGCTGGGGGTGCGTGTGAGACAGGAGAAAAGATCGAATGTGTCCAAGCATCTGATTGTGCGTGTGTGAGAGAGGCAGGAACTGTCTGTGGTAGAGTGTTCTCGTGTGAGCCAGGTTTGTGTGTGTGTGTGTTTGTACCCGAGTGAGTCGAGATCCACAGTGTTCCACATGACACAGGAGTCGTCAGAGAGGATGATGAAAGGCCACACCTCCCCTGCCGTAGCCCCGCCTTCCACCCGCCTACTCCTCTCCAGCTCCAGGTTGTGATAGGACAGCTCCTTAATCAGGAAGTGGGCTGCACCTATGGCAGAGGGAGGTTGCAGGGGGAGGAATAATTACTGTGTGCTTGTGTGTGGTGTGTGTGTGTAGGTCTATCTGAGTGTGTGTGTGTGTATGTCTATCTGAGTGTGTGTGTATGTGTGTGAGGTCAGCTCACCGATCCCGGCTCCGTTGAAGACGGTGGGCAGGACCAGCATGATGTGGTTGGGCCAGTACTTCTTGTACACGGCCATCTCGTACTCCTTGACGACCAGGATGTGGAGGTGGGCGGCTCCATCCATGGCGTGGTACAGGTTGAACAGGCCGTGCTCATGGCGGCCCGTGGTGGGCGTGAAGATGGGACTCTTGATGCTGTCTGGGTTCTGGTGAGGAGAGACGACACACAAGACCAGTCACAACTGAAGTCAAGTCCACCATTTCTTTTATATATGATTTGTTTAGCAGACCACATCTCAGCTAACAGTCAGAAGACAGGCAGGGGGAGACAAGTCAAGAAAGAAAGAATGAATTGAAAGTAAACTGTTGAATTGTGAAACCAACTGGATCAAGTTTGACCAAAAAACCCTGAATAACATAGCGCACCGTTTTTATGCTCTGTGATTGGACAAGAGGCTGGGTTCAGGCTGGCTTACCCAATCGGAGGCGAGAGGCAGCCTCATGCTCTCCAGCTGGCCCCCTGATTGGCTGAAGCTAAAGTGGTGCTCCTTGGATTTGGGGATGATGAAGTAGAGCTGGATTTCTGTCCCCAGGAGCAGGTGGGAGAAGGTGAAGGCATGCAGCGTCGACTCGTACATCTGCCAACACACACACACACACATAGGAGAAGTTTAGGGCATGCAACTGTCAACTCATACCTCTGCTGTCAGACTAAGTGTGTGTGTGTAAGTGCATGTGTGTGTGTTCTAACCTGGTATCTGGGACTGAAGCCCATGTACAGGTGACACTGCTCACAGTGATGGTAGGTGTTGTAGGCAGCGTATTTAGACAGCTTGATCCTAGCTGTGCGTCTCCGCAGGTACACTTCCTCCTGCCGTCTGGGGTTTCCTATGGGGGAAAGCAGGGGCAGGGGCCAGTCAGGAAGTATCCCAGCCACAGCTGCTCCATGACGTATTTTAATACACGTTACAGTTTAAGCTAACCCTCCCCTTCAAAGAAATCAATACAATACTTATCAACCCATATAATCGCATTATCAGTCTTTACTAACTAAAAAAAGACTGAGATTGTTGATATTTTGTGTCCCTCTTCCACCAGGCTGTGGATGGGCGCCCCCTGGAGGCCCGCCCGGCCCTACCGTCAGTGCAGGGCGTGTAGTCTGGGCAGTAGACAGAGCTGATGTCCTCATATTTAGGGTCGTGGATGGTGTAGTCGAAGGGCATGCTCCTCATGCTGTCTGGGTCGGGCCAGCGGGAGTGGGCTGGGTGGTACTGCACACACTCCTCCTTGGCACCTGAGAAGACACACACACACACACACACAAATATAAACGAGAGTTCCCCCTTGCCAGGTTTCTAGAAGGTTCTAGAGGGTTCTAGGTTGTGGTTGTAGAAGGTGTCCTACTGTAGTTGATGTCCTCCTCGTCGTAGATGTCCACCTCCATCAGCCTGATGAGCATGCGAGACAGGATGCCCAGGAACTGCAGGTACGCCCCTGTCTTACCCACCTGCACCGGGGCATTTAGATATACCACTGACACACCATGTACATGTGCACAGTGTATTTATCATTGTGGGTCTCCATTCCTTGTTGTTTGTCACGAAGAGCGTATGAGTGTGTGTTTGTGTCTCGAAGAGTGTGTGTGTTTGTGTCTTTTAGTGTGTGTGTGTGTGTGTACCTGCGGAGGCCCGCTGAGCAGCAGTCTCCGAGGGTGGAAGTTGTCTGCTCGCCCCTCTGCCGCCCGGTTGCTGCTGTCCATGTGGTGAGGGCGGGGCAGCGTCCACTGGCGGTAGTACAGGGACTGCTCTGTGCAGGTCATCATCTTGCTGAGCAGGGGCCTGGTGGGGACCGCAGGGAGGACAGGGGGTTCAAATAAAACATCACATGAGAATATCAGTTATCAAAGTTGATCAAAGTAGCTCTCAGAAGTAACGGTTCCTTCCCAGTACTGTCCCGAAGTGCAAAATGTTTTGATATAGGTGTGTATCTACATATTAAAGTATAATGTTGTGACAATGTTTTTGATTTGTATTAGCTCTACAACCACATTTTCGTGAAGTGTGTCACTGTCAAGAGCTAGCCGTTCGATTTCAAGCCCTGCACGTCCTGATCTTGTTGAGCAGGAGGGGACAGTAGGAGCACGCCGGAGAACAAATCAAGCGTCCCCCAGTATTCTACCACAGTGATGGTGCGGCGCTGCTCACCTGAAGCTGCTGGCCCAGGACACGGAGAGGTGAGGCAGGAAGGACGTGCAGCGAGGGAGGCCGCTGCCGTCGCTCGCCGTCATGATGTCATAGAGGGCACGGGGCAGGAGCACGGAGGGGGGGCGGTTCACCCCCCGGGACCAGGAGCAGCTCTGGAGGGGAGAGGGGGTGCGGGGGGAGGAGGAGTCTGAGGAGGTGGACTTGGAGGCTCGGCGCTGGGTCTGGGGGGCGTCGACGGGGGTGGAGGAGGGGGCGGAAGAGAGAGCAGGGGTGGGGGAGGGGGCAGGGACGGAAGAGGGGGCGGCAGGGGCGCTGGAGGGGGTGTCAGAGACTCTGGGTGGGTTGGGGGGGTTTGGAGGTGTGGTCTGGGTGTGTTCTGGGGGGGCGCTGTCTGGGGGGGGTCTGGTGGGGGAGGGAGGGGAGTGGCGCAATCCTGAAGACTTGAGGCCTGAGGAGAGGAGAAGAGAGGAGATCGTTTGGATTGTAGTTCTGTATTAAAGTACATAAGGTAGCTCACCCATCATGATTACTAGAAACGCTTGACTGCTGTGATAGAGGGATAGAGAGACATAGGTAGATAGTGTGTGCGTGAGTGTGCGTGTGTGAGTGTGTGTGTGTGTGCTCACCACTGTCCTGCCCCTCGTCCTCCTCGTTGTCAGTGCAGCTGAGTTTATCGGGTTCGCTCTCCAAGAGGTCACTGTCAAGGCCGGGGGCATGGGGGGGGCGCGACTCTTGAGACTCCGCCTTCACCAGGTAGGCAGCCAATCCCAGCTCCTGCTCTAGAGCCGTGCGCTGCAGGTAGGAGGAGCTTATGACACGCAGGTCACAGTACTTCAACGACCTGTGGACAGACAACCAATCAGGATGGGATGTGTGTGTGTGTTGGCGTATGTTTGTATGTGCATGACTGGATGTGTGCGCATGTGTATTTATCTGTTCATGTGTCTCTGGGATATATTTATAGACGTGTTTGTGCGTAAATGTGTTTACAAGTGTGTGTATGTTAGTGTGATTGCGTGTGTGTTTCTAGGTGTGTGTGTGTGGGTACCTGGGGAGGGACTCCCCCAGGGGGTCCGCTCCAGACAGGATGAGCAGGCAGGGCAGGGCCTCCAGCTCCAGGTAGGTACGAGGAACCCAGTCATCATCCTGGACCTTCAGCCAGGCCTGGAGACACACACACACACAACCGAACACACAAACACACTCTGTTATCCACTATCATCACCAAACTGAAGAACAGTAACTGTCAGGATTTTGAAAAGAAACTGCCATTCAGTAGAACACCAGGGTGCCAGTCAGCTGACTCCCAGGCTTACCCTGATTCGCTGGGTGAAGCACGCTCCGATGCTGAGCTCCTGACTGGGGTTGCCCAGGACGATCTCAAACTTCTCCTGCAGGCCCAGCCGCTCTCTCACATTGGTCAGTCGCTGGTGGGCCCACGCCGCCAGGGCCAACGAGGGGATGCGCAGCAGCACCATGTGACCGTGGTGGGCGGGGCACCGCTGAGCCGAGTTGAGCAGGCTCTGGACGATCTCCAGGGTCTCCACGGAGGTGTGCTTGTGGAGGCTGTGCTCGCCCGAGTCCCCGACGCGGCCAGACACGGCCATGAGAGCCACGGAGTAGTGCTGGACCAGCACCTGGGTTCGGATCACTGCACTGTGAAGCTTAGGGAACCTGGACAGGAGGACAGGGTGGTAGGGGTGAGGGGGTGTTTGTGTGTGTATCTCTGATGAGTGTGTGTGCGTGTGTGTGTGTGTTACCTCTCCTCCAGGGCGGAGGCCATGCTCTCGAAGGAGCTGTCGTATCGCAGCAGAGGGAGACCGCTGCCAGAGTGAGTGGAGTCCAGCAGCTCCGACACACCAAAGTACCGCGTCCTTTCATGGTACAGGTCCACGTCCTACACACACACACACACACACACATATTGGTCTCATGCACACTGAGCATGATGATACGAGGAGGGAGGATCTGCAGCGTGTGTGTGTGTGTGTGTCGTACGTTGTTGGAAGCGGAGGGCCAGTGGATCTCGTTGTAGGGGCTGATGCGTGTGTGCTGCGTCTGCAGGGCGAAGGGGAACGAGGTCACGTGGAGGGTCAGGATGTTGGGGGCGTCACGGATCCGGGTAGAGTTCAGCAGGCGGTCCACCAATCCCAGGCCGGCGTCACCTGTGCCACTGTACGGCCCACTGGACACATACGTGCACACACACACACACACAACATTGAAGGGGTTCAATGTCGTATCACAGGTTGGACGTCGAAAAGTCAAGTTTAACGCACACAGACACGCGCGCGCACACACACACACCTGCTGATATCCCAGTGAGCGTGATCGTGGACCAGGATGTAGAGTGTGTATGTGTTCCTGTGTGCTTCCTGTATGAGGTCATCGATGCGCGCCCTGGCGTCCTGGTCCATCTTCACCACGTAGCGCTCACCCTCCTGCTGGGAGGAACACTCCTGCTCCAGACCCAGCTCCTGGAGGACACCTGCACACACACACACACACACACACACACACACACACACACACACACACACACACACAGGGGCAGGGATTATTACACACATACGGAGAGACAGAGGGAAAGGAGAAAAGGGAGAGGAGGAGGAATAAGAGGAAGATGGAAGAGGGGGAGAGGAAAAGGAAGACAAGAGAAGAGGAGCAGGTAGAGGAGGAGAGAAGGAAGAGAAGAGAGGAGAAGTGGAGGAGAGGAGGGGCGTACCAGAGTTCCAGAGGTGCAGCAGGGTCTGTTGGAAAGTGATCTGGGAGGGCGGGACACAGATGAGGAAGTGGACCCTGTCGAAGGAGCCCAGGTCCAGGTTCTGGGTGCTGGAGTCAGCGATGGCACACACGTGGGACAGCAGCTTCCTGGCCACGGCCAGCTGGATGGGACGCACCTGACGCCACTCCACACAATACTCTACACACACACACACACACACACACACACGCACGTGAACACCCACATATTTGATTCCCGTGTTTGATCAAGGTCTGGCACATACATTACATTTAGTCATTTAGTCATTTAGCAGACGCTCTTACATTACGGCTCCATTGCTGTCTGTCTGAGGAGAGACTGGAAGACTAACCTGAGCATCTGTCCTTAGGGCTCTGGCCTCTGTCTTTGGGACTGTCTTTGAGTGTGTCTGTGTGTGTATCTGTGTCTGTGTGTGTGTCTGTGTGTGTGAGTGTGTGTGCGTGTGTTTTGGGGCTCTCTGTAGAAGCTGCGGACTCCTGGCTGCTGGATAAGGGAGAAGGCTGGCTGCTGGTCTCCATGGTAACACTGTCCAAGAGGGTGTCCATGTCCCCGTCTGACACACACACACATAAACAAGTGAGAAAACAGAATCACACAGTGAAAGCAGTGACACACACACACACACACACACACACACACACACATGCACAAGTGAGAAAACAGAATCACACAGTGAAAGCAGGGACACACACACATACACAAGTGAGAAAACAGAATCACACAGTGAAAGCAGGGACACACACACACACACTGCGGGCGGTGTTACCTGGGCCCAGAGAGCTGCAGAAGGCAGTGAGATCCTGGGTGAGACCAGAGGACAGCTGCCGCGTGATCTCCTTCAGGCCCTCGGCAGGAGAGAGCATGCTCTCAGCCAAGGCACGACACTGGTGCTTCCCTGATGCGCACACAGAGAGGGGTCAGACACACACACAACACACACAGATACACACACACATACACACACTGAGGTTTCAGATTTCACCACACCTGTCACCACAACGCAGGACTCGGTCTCCTGGCCCGTGGCGGTGCAGATGATGACCACGTAGTTGGTGTGTGTGAGTCTGCCCTCCATCAGACTGGAGAACACCTGGGCCAGGCCCTGGGCCAGGCTGCTGCCCTCCCCCAGGACCAGCACCCCCGCCCCACACGATGAGGCAGCCAGCTGGGCCAGCCAGGGCAGCTGGTTGGGGGTGAGGGGCTGGGCCTGGGGCAGGTTGAGCCCGCCGGAGGGGCCCTGGGGCTGGGGGACAGGGGAGGGCTGGGGCTGCTGGTACTGGCGGATCTCACTCAGGTGGGACTCTCTCCAGGAGCGCATGAAGATCTGCTCCAGGTCCTCGATCAGAGGCACTTGGTCTGGCCCTGCGGACAGCCAATAGCGAGGAGGTTTACTGGAGCTGTTCGGAGCTCCAGCCAATCACATTCGAGTCGCTTTGATGAAGGACAGACATGGCCAGCAACTGTAAACATCCCACGAACCCTTCATCCCATTATCTCCCCCCCCTCCCTCCACCCCATCTCACCTAGCTGCACCAGGTAGTAGACGGTCAGCAGGACCTGCATCTGGGTGGAGAGGGGCTGGATGGGGGAGGGCCCGTAGTGCTGGTACACCTGGGGCAGGGTCTGGGAGCTCTGGTAGCAGTCATGCAGCAGGGGGCTCACACACACCTCCCCCACGTTACCGACCAGGGGGGGCAGCGTGCCGTGACCTGGGGAGGGACACACACACACACTGCTGTCAGACAGGATACAGTGATGAGAGCAGCAACTGGAGGACTATAACTGAGGAGTATTTCCCCCCAAGGAGGAAGAAAAGCAATGAGGGGAGGTGGAGAGAAGGAGGGGGAGAGGGATGAGGTGGACTAGTAAAGATTTAGATGTGGAAGGATCAAGGGAGGAGGGAAGGAAGGATAGAGGAATGAAGGATAGAGGGATGGAGATATAGAGGGATGGAGGATGGAGGGATGGAGATATAGAGGGATGGAGGATGGAGGGATGGAGATATAGAGGGATGGAGGATGGAGGGATGGAGATATAGAGGGATGGAGGATGGAGGGATGGAGATATAGAGGGATGGAGGATGGAGGGATGAACAGATACAGACACACCCAGCCTTACCTTTGAAGATGACAGGCTGGAGTCTGCAGGTGTGTAGGAGCTGATCAGGCACAGTGACGGACACCCCTGGGGAGGGCGGGGTCAGCGAGGACCCCTGGGGGGTACTGACTGCACCTGCACTGTCTGGAACGCAGACACACACACACACACACACACACACACTGAGGCATTTACCAAACAGAATAAGCACAAAAACATACACACCCCATACACATTTGACAGAGTTTGAAGCAAAAGAAAACAGACATAAA